>NC_053025.1:213996685-214176003 GCF_003073215.2 Triticum urartu | reverse complement strand
ATACGGCCCTTCATCAACGAGGCATTTAATACCCTCGCGAGGGGCCAAGCCTCGCGAGGTGGATGACGCAAGACCTCCTCGGGAGCAGCCTCGCCAGGCAAGCTTGCGAGGGGCGGAGAAACCAAGGCAGGACTAACCTCCCAAGGTCCTCGTGACGTGAGCCATGATGATCGAGACCAGGCGGGCGCTCACGTGCGCAGTGTCCTTGTTTCCTCTTTCGTGCCAAGGGGGCAAGCGCAGGCGCGGAGTACCGAGGCATCAGTCAAAGGTTTCCATATTGGTGCAACGAGACCAAGACCAGAAGGACGGCAGGATGGAGGTCACCATGGAGCCCAAGACGGTGTCACCACCAGAGCCTTTGGCAGGCGAAGACCACCTTTTTTCAGGATAACTTGTACTAGATGTCCCCTTTCGAATTGGCCGTTGTTGGCTCCCTTCCCGCTCAATACTTGGGGAGAGGACCAGGGCCTATATAAGTAGAACTAGCCACCACAGTGAGGGAGGACCTGATCACAAGGAAGGGGACGAGAGACAAGTGAGGATCGGCCTCGTCACAAGTCCACCAAACACAAGAACACCTCAACCTCAGGAGGCGGTTCTTCCCCATGTAACTGTTCTTCATCAGCCCAAGAGGCAATCCACCACCACCACATTGGAGGATGGGTATTACACCACAACGATGGTCTGAACCAGTATAAATCTTGTGTCTTTTTGTGTTGTGAGTTTGTTGAGTTTGTCTGCGAGATCTTAGAGAGCTAGGGCGTGGATTGATAGGGAGAAAACCTTCGCGCGCACCCTAGTGTTCGAACCTCAAGGGTTTGCCGGAACCCGTGATCCGACATTTGGAGCGCCAGGTAGCAGTGCGCCGAAGCTTCCTTCCGTCGCTCCGTGCTCCGTTGCTTCGCTGTCTCCATGGAAGACGCGCGCCGCGCTCGTTGATACGTCTCCAACGTATCTATAATTTTTTATTGCTCCATGCTATATTATCTACTGTTTTGGACTATATTGGGCTTTATTTTCCACTTTTATATTATTTTTGGGACTAACCTATTAACCAGAGGCCAAGCCTAGAATTGCTGTTTTTTTTCCTATTTTAGTGTTTTGGACAAACGGAGTCCAAATGGAATAAAATCTTCGGAAACGTGATTTTCTCACCGAACGTGATCCAGGAGACTTGGACCCTACTGCAAGGGATCAAAGAGGTGGTCACGAGGGTGGGGGCGCCCCCCCTAGGGCGCGCCCCCTGCCTCGTAGGCCCCTCGGTGCTCCATCGACGTACTCCTTCCTCCTATATATACACACGTACCACCAAATGATCAGAACAGGAGCAAAAAAGCTAATTCCACTGCCGCAACTTTCTGTATCCACGAGATCCCATCTTGGGGCCTGTTCTGGAGCTCCGCCGAAAGAGGGCCGTCATCACGGAGGGATTCTACATCATCCTAGCCCCTCCGATGAAGTGTGAGTAGTTTACCTCAGACCTTCGGGTCCATAGTTAGTAGCTAGATGGCTTCTTCTCTCTCTTTGAATCTGAATACAAAGTTCTCCCCCTCTCTCATGGAGATCTATTCGATGTAATCTTCTTTTTGCGGTGTGTTTGTTGAGACCGATGAATTGTGGGTTTATGATCAAGTCTATCTATGAATAATATTTGAATCTTCTTTGAATTCTTTTATGCATGATTGGTTATCTTTGCAAGTCCCTTTGAATTATCCGTTTGGTTTGGCCAACTAGATTGGTAGTTCTTGCCATGGGAGAAGTGCTTAGCTCTGGGTTCGATCTTGCGGTGTCCTTACCCAATGACAGAAGGGGCAGAAAGGCACGTATTGTATCGTTGCCCTCAAGGATAACAAGATGGTGTTTATTTCATATTGCATGAATTTATCTCTCTACATTATGTCATCTTGCTTAAGGCGTTACTCTATTTTTAACTTAATACTCTAGATGCATGTTGGATAGCGGTCGATGAGTGAAGTAATAGTAGTAGATGCAGAATCGTTTCGATCTACTTGTCACGGACGTGATGCCTATATACCTGATCATGCCTAGATATTCTCATAATTATGCTCAATTCTATCAATTGCTCAATAGTAATTTGTTCACCCACCATAGAATACTTATGCTCTTGAGAGAAACCACTAGTGAAACCTATGGCCCCGGGTCTATTCTCATCATATGAATCTCCATCACTTTTATATTGTTTTTCTATTTACTTTGATTTTACTTTTTACTTTTCATCTTTATATCAAAAATACCAAAAAATATTCTATCTATCAGATCTCACTCTCGTAAGTGACCGTGAAGGGCTTGACAACCCCTATCGTGTTGGTTGCGAGTAGCTATCGCTTTGTGCAGGTACAAGGGACTTGAGCGTGGGCTCCTACTGGATTGATACCTTGGTTCTCAAAAACTGAGGGAAATACTTACGCTACTCTGCTGCATCATCCCTTCCTCTTCGGGGAAAACCAACGCAAGCTCAAGACATAGCAAGAAGGATTTCTGGCGCCGTTGCCGGGGAGTCTACGCAAAAAGTCAATATACCAAGTACCCATCACAATCCCTACTCTCGCATTACATTATTTGCCATTTGCCTCTCGTTTTCCTCTCCCCCCCAATTCACCCTTGCCATTTTATTCACCCTCTCTCTCTATCCTCCCTCTCTATTTGCCTTTTTTGTTTGCTTGTGTGTTAGTTTGTTTCCCTGCTTGTTGTTATGTCTGAAACTGGAGAAGTTATCGCCAATTTGGGCGATAACAATATCATGGAAGATTCTGATACTCCTGCTAAAGAACCTACCATCTTTCATACAAAAAAATTCCGTGTTGGTAGTGGTAATATTATTGGAAAAGGAGTTATTCAAGATTTCTTTACTTGTGCCGGTGCTTTACCTTCTATGCGTAGTTCTATCCTTCACAGAACTAGTAGTCTTGCGGACGCTATTGCCATGCTTGTAGTTGAACTTGAAAGACAATTAATGCACATGCATCCTTCTATACAAAGGATTTTTCTGGAATTTTCTAATATTGAGCATTCTTCTGTTAAGTGTGCCGCTACTATCTTTTTGGCTCATGAGTTTAGATTCATAATAAGAGAAGCCAAAGAAATCTTTGCACATTATAGGGTGGACGCTTGCCGTCCTCCCATAGAGGCTATCCTCTTTGATCAAGAAGAAATAATGCGTTTTCAATCTCTAGACTATGTTGCTTTTAATGAAAATCTTAGAAGAAAGGTTCCTACCAATGTTTTAGTTGATAGAATTTCTGAACTTAATGATGATTTGGCTATTCGAAATAATGAACTAGGATATTCTCTTGAATATAGGCTCACGAAGTTCTGTCAAAATAATGCTTATAATGATGAATTGGTTGTGCATTATGAAGGACCGAAGGAGGAACCTATACCTCCCAAGGTTGATCTTGGCGACTTTTGTCCCATTAAATTTAGTCCTTTTGATTACTTTTCCTTGCTGATGAAGCTATGTACCTAGGGTAGGGGCATGGACCTGTCCTAAGTACCCTACCCAAGGACATCCCTAGAAGAAGTCACCTTTCAATCGACTTGGAGGTATCCCACTCGACGGATTCAAGACACTCGACCATGAAGCAATCACTCGACCAAGATCCAACCACTCGACTGCCAGGAGATCTAAAGTCACCCTGCACGCAAACGGTCGGTCATTAAGTAGCTTTTATGGTCATCATAGCACTTTATTTGGGGCGTTACTAGTAACCCCCAGTCTTAATGTACTTTAAACCCTGCATTACTGAGGGCTGGAGGGGCCTGGCGAACTCTATATAAGCCACCCCCTCCTCAATATCAAGGGTTGGCACCCCTGTTATTCATACACACATAATTCAGTCGACCGCCTCCGGGCACCGAGACATAGGGCTGTTACTTCCTCCGAGAAGGGCCTGAAATCGTAATCCTCGTGTGCTTACAACTCCTCCATAGCTAAGATCTAGCCTCTCCATACATACCCCCCTACATCACTGTCAGAGTTAGAACCACGACAGTTGGCGCCCACCATGGGGCTAGGAGTCTTGGCGCCTAGTTTGAGAAGTTGTGACTTTTTCCGATCTCCTTGATCATGGTTTCGGGCGGAGCTTTGGTGGAGGACCGCGAGATCCGTCTCGGCGCGCTCACGTTCATCGCCGACGACTCCTCTTGGCTTCAGGAGGCTCCACTCGACGTCGATGCGCTCCCCGTCCGCGGGGCGACGCACTTTCGCGCATGCGTCCGTGGTGTCCTCCTGCGACAGCCGTCGACCCTGTTTCTCGCCGGCGCAAGCGCTCCGGTCGGTCGAGGCTTCAGAGGTGGGTGAGGCATACGGTGGCCCGCCAGTCGGCCACCCCACAAGTCGCGGCAATCGAGCCCGACGAATCCCTCTACGGCATGTTCGACCTGTCGACTGGCTCCACAGAGACCGCATCCGAATGCGACAGCAGTGACCCAGCTGCAGAGGTTCTGGTGATTGATGGGCCACACAGTCCTCCTGGTTTCCCCCGCGCTGATGGAGGCGCGGATGGGGGCGACCCATCGCGTCCTCACGAGGAGTATCTCCCCGAGCCTCTCATGTCATTGAAGCGGGAGGAACTTTGCCACCGGAACATGGATGCACTCCACACTCCTATCGTTGGAGAAACCCCCGAGGCCCGAGCCTTGGAGGACGCGCGCTTGGCTAACTTGGCCGAGCGCACTCGACTGTAGAATCTCCAGCGAATACTCGACGAGCGAGCGCGTCAACGGGCTCGAGAATCCAGTCGACGTCAGCTCTTTCCGCCCCAATAGGTATATCGTACTCCAATTCAGAATTTGGCGGCTGCGGCCCGTATAGCAGAGTCGATTCAGCCCTCCCAGTCAGAGGCTGGCAGAGGCTTGTTGCAAATCAGAGCGTTGCTCCGGGCAGCGGGAGACCAGAATTCCGCTGTTTCTCAGTCGTGGAACAGGATCCGCAGTCAATCCGTTGCAACGGATACAGTTCAGTCGGCTCACAGCCCAAGATCGCCTCCAAGGCGTGAGGGACGTGGAGACCGGCGTGATCAGTACAGAAGGAATGAGCAGTATGATCACCGGTTCGATCGTGATGATCGACGTCGAGTGCGAACCCCTCCCCCGAGGAGTGGATCATATGTGCCTCGACAGCAGGTGGACAGACGTCCTCATAGTGTTGGGCGGAGAATTCCAGTCGACCCCAAGGAACCAGGCTTTGATGCAAGATCCATTCTTGTTCAAGGTTTGGTCGACAGGAATAGAGCTCACCGAGAAGGCCACGACAGAGATGCGCCTACCAGTAGCAGAGTACATGTTTCAGGGCCGGAGTGTTTCAGTCGAGCCATCAGAGCCGCTGTAATTCCTCCCAACTTCAGGTTGGCAACTGGAGTTAGTAAGTTCACCGGTGAGTCCAAGCCCGATACTTGGCTCGAAGATTACTGAGTGGTTGTCCAGATTGGCGGTGGGAACGATGAGGTAGCCATGAAGCACCTGCCTCTCATGTTAGAAGGCTCGGCCAGAGCGTGGCTGAATCAGTTAGCACCCAGCAGCATTTACACTTGGGAGGATCTCTCCCGAGTGCTTTTCACCACATTTGAAGGAACATGCAAGCGACCCGCAGGCCTTACGGAATTGCGGTCTTGCGTGCAGAAACCGAATGAAACTCTGAGGGATTACATCTAGAGGTGGATCACATTGCATCACACAGTTGAAAATGTACCAGATCATCAAGCAGTTTGTTCCTTTAAAGAAGGCGTTAAGTACAGAGAATTGAATCTGAAGTTCGGTCGAACCGGAGAGATGTCTCTGAATTGGATGATGGAGATTGCCACCAAATACGCTAATGGTGAAGATGAGGATCGACTCCGGAGTGGCAAGCATAAAGCAGTCGCCCAGGAAACCGGAGGAAATTCCAGTCGGAAACAGAAGCGGAAAGCCGAGCCAGCCGCTCCTAGGGAGGCCCTGGCCATAACCCAGGGAAAATTTAAGGGAAAACCCAAAGGACCTTGGAACCCCAAGAAAGTTAAAGACCAAGATGGAAATGATGTTTTGGATCTACCGTGTCACATCCACACCAAGAAAGATGAATAGGGTAAACTCATTTACCCAAAGCATACCACTCGACAGTGTCGGCTTCTGATCCAGCAGTTTCAGGGCAAGCAGTCCAAAGATAAGGAAAAGGAGTCGGACAAAGTTGAGGACAAGGAAGATAGTCACGATGGGTACCCCCAGGTCAATTCCACCCTGATGATTTTTGCTGATGTTGAGAGCAAAAGTCGACTGAAGGTTATTAACGGTGAGGTAAATATGGTTGCTCCGGCAACACCCAATTATCTGAAGTGGTCCCAGACTGCCATCACATTCGACCAGTCTGATCACCCTACGCACATTGCCACCCCTGGGAGGCAAGCTCTGGTGGTCATCCCAGTTGTCGAAGGCACTCGACTGACCAAAGTCCTAATGGATGGAGGCAGCGGTTTGAACATACTATATGCAGAAACATTGAAAGGGATGGGCATTCCGATGTCCAGGATCAGCACCAGTAACATGAGTTTCCATGGAGTCATTCCTGGGAAGAAAGCCAAGTCACTCGGCCAAATTGCTCCTGATGTGGTTTTCGGTGATTCCAAGAATTACCGCAAGGAAAAGTTGACATTCAAAGTTGTGGATTTCCAAAGTGCTTATCACGCTATTTTGGGCAGGCCAGCTTATGCACGCTTCATGGCTCAACCATGTTATGTGTATCTCAAATTGAAGATGCCTGGTCCCAAAGGTGTGATCACTGTTACAGGCAATCAGAAGAAAGCAGAAGAGTGTTTTCAGAAAGGCTTAAAGATTGCTGACACTCAGATGGCGGTGGTCAAGCTGCAAGAGTATCAGAAGACTGCAGATCCGAGTGAGTTGCTACGAGCTAAGAAGCCTGCTTCAGAATCAGCTTTTCAGTCGTCCGGTGAAACGAAGGCAGTTCACATTCACCCGGCCGATCCAAATGCTGCTCCAACTCACATCTCAACGACGGTCGGCTCCAAATAGGAAGAAGCGCTCATCCAGTTCCTCCGTGAGAACTGGGACATCTTCGCATGGAAGCCTGCTGACATGCCTGGAGTTCCCAGGGGGTTGGCTGAGCACCGTCTACGAGTCGACCCAAAATTTAAACATGTGAAAGAACATCTTCGACGGTCCGTCGTCCAGAAAAGGAAGACCATTGGCGAGGAGGTGGCTCGGCTGTTAGCAGCAGAGTTCATCCGAGAAATTTACCACTCCGAGTGGCTCGCCAATGTTGTCATGGTCCCCAAGAAGGACAAGTCACTTCACATGTGCATTGATTTCAAGCATATCAATCGGGCCTGCCCGAAAGATTATTTTCCTCTCCCCTGCATCGACCAGATAGTCGACTCGACCGTGGGATTTGAGCGTTTGTCTTTCCTAGATGCCTATTCCGGGTACCATCAGATCCGTCTGTACGGGCCCGACGAGATCAAAACAGCTTTCATCACTCCATTCGGGTGCTTCTGTTATGTCACCATGCCGTTCAGCCTCAAGAATGCCGGAGCCATGTTCATGAGGATGATTCAGAAGTTTTGCTCACTCAAATCAGTCGGAATGTGGAGGCATACATGGATGATATTGTGGTCAAGTCACGGAAGGGTTCCGACCTGCTGACTGACCTTGCTGAAACCTTTGCCAACCTCAGGAGGTATGATATCAAGCTCAATCCGTCCAAGTGCATGTTCGGAGTTCCAGGTGGGAAGTTACTCAGTTTTTTCGTTTCCGAATGGGTAATCAACGCCAATCCTGAAAAAATTGGTACTATACTCCGGATGAAACGTGCTGTGCGTTTGCATGACGTCCAGAAGCTTACAGGATGCTTAGCCACTTTAAGTCGATTCATCTCTCGCCTCGGTGAAAAGGCATTGCCTCTTTACCGACTGATGAAGAAGTCCGACAAGTTCGAGTGGACTCCAGAAGCTGATGCAGCGTTTACAGAGCTCAAAGCTCTGCTCTCCACCCAGCCGGTGCTTGCTGACCCAATCAGCAAGGAGCCTTTGCTGATTTACATTGCAGCCACAGGACAAGTTGTCAGTACAGTACTTACGGTCGAGCGGGAAGAAGAAGGAAAGGCCTTCAAAGTTCAGCGCCTAGTATATTATGTTTCTGAAGTTTTGACTCCTTCAAAGCAAAGATATCCTCATTACCAGAAGCTTGTATGTGGGATTTATATGACCACGAAGAAGGTTGCACATTACTTCTCTGATCATTCCATTACAGTCGTCTGCGACGCTCCACTATCAGAGATTTTGCACAACAGAGATGCAACTGGTCGAGTGGCCAAATGGGCGATTGAACTTCTTCCCCTAGATATCAAGTTTGAGGCAAAGAAAGCTATCAAGTCCCAAGCAATTGCAGATTTCGTCGCCGAGTGGATCGAACAGCAACTTCCGACTCAAGTTCACTCGGAGCACTGGACCATGTTCTTCGATGGATCTCAGATGCTGAATGGTTCCGGTGCTGGGGTAGTATTGGTTTCCCCCCAAGGAGATAAGCTCAGATATATTCTCCAGATTCACTTTGATTCCTCCAATAACGAAGCAGAATATGAAGCACTTTTGTATGGGTTGCGCATCGCCATTTCACTCGGCGTCCGTCGCCTCATGGTCTATGGCGACTCAGATTTGGTAGTTAATCAGGTGATGAAAGAATGGGACGTCAGAAGTCCATCCATGACTGGTTATTGCAATGCAGTGAGAAAGTTAGAGAAGAAATTCGAGGGGTTAGAGCTTCATCACATCCCCCGACTGAAAAATCAAGCGGCTAATGATTTGGCAAAGATAGGCTCCAAGAGAGAAGCCATCCCCAGCAATCTGTTTTTAGAACACATCCACTCGCCATCAGTCCAAGAAGATCCTTTTACAGATGAAGCCCCGCAGCCAAAGAGTTCCACAGATCCGACTGAAGTTGAAATTTCGGCAGTGGTCGACCTAATCATGGAAGTTTTGGCAATCACCCCTAACTGGACGATACCGTACATCGCGTATATCCTGAGAAAGGAACTCCCGAAGGACGAAGAAGAGGCTCGACAGATCGTCCATCGATCCAAGGCCTTTATAGTCATAAAGGGACAGTTGTATAGAGAAAGCACGACTGAAGTCGGTCAGAAATGTATAACACCAGAAGAAGGTCAGATAATCCTTGATGATATCCACTCGGGGACCTGTGGTCATCATGCGTCCTCTCGGACCATTGTGGCTAAAGCATACCGAGTGGGATTTTACCAGCCAAGAGCGAATGAAATGGCAAAAGAGATAGTCGACAAGTGTGAAGGGTGCCAGTTCTACTCCAACATGTCACCCAAGCCTGCATCAGCCCTGAAGACCATTCCACTCGTCTGGCCCTTCGCTGTTTGGGGACTGGACATGGTTGGCCCATTGAGAACAGGCAGGAGCTGTTTCACACATGTGCTTGTGGCAGTCGACAAGTTTACAAAATGGATTGAAGCTAAGCCTATCAAGAATCTTGATGCTTGCACTGCTATCAGTTTCGTCAGAGAGTTAACATTCAGATATGGAGTCCCGCATAGCATCATCACCGACAATGGGTCAAACTTTGATTTAGACAAGTTCAGAGCTTTTTGTGCCTCTCAAGGCACACGAGTCGACTACGCATCGGTCGCCCACCCCCAGTCGAATGGACAAGCAGAAAGGGCAAATGGTCTGATTCTCAAAGGACTAAAGCCTCGGCTGATGCGTGATCTCAAGCACGCAGCAGGCGCTTGGGTCGACGAGCTTCCGTCGGTTCTGTGGGGATTGAGGACTACCCCGAATCGGTCGACTGGAAGAACTTCGTTCTTTCTGGTTTACGGAGCGGAAGCAGTCCTGCCGAGTGATCTACTTCACAATGCACCCCGAGTCGAGCTTTATACCGAAGACGAAGCAGAACAAGCCCGGCAAGATGCAGTCGACCTCCTGGAAGAAGAAAGAGAAATGGCTATGATCCGATCGACCATTTATCAGCAAGACTTGCGTCGATTCCATGCCAGAAATGTGAAGAGTCGAGACTTCCAAGAAGGAGATTTGGTCCTCCGAGTGGATCAACAGAAACCACACAAGCTCGCTCCTACTTGGGAAGGTCCCTTCATCGTCACTAGAGTCCTCCACAATGGAGCGTATCACCTTTACAATGTCGATCGCCAGATCGACGAGCCACGAGCTTGGAATGCAGAACTGCTCCGCCCCTTTCACACTTGAATTCTCACTCGGATGAGATGTGATAAGAAAAACTTCTGTAGTCTATTTATCAAAGACAAGAGTGTTACAAATTTTCCTATAATTGTTGTTTCTTTTGTTTGCGTGTGAAATCCCTGAGTGGGTGGCTTAGCTGCAAATCCGTTTTGCCTAAGTTTGTAAAAAAAATCCTACCGAGTGGCGAGCCAGACTCCCACTCGGAGGCTTAGCTGCAGCCCAGTGCTCGCCTAAGTGTTTAAACATCCTACCGAGTGGAGAGGAAACCTCCTACTCGGAGGCTTAGCTGCAGCCCAGTGCTCGCCTAAGTGTTTAAAAATCCTACCGAGTGGAGAGCAAACCTCCCACTCGGAGGCTTAGCTGCAGCCCAGTGCTCGGCTAAGTATTTAAAAATCCTACCGAGTGGTGAGAAGACCTCCCACTCGGGGGGCTTAGCTGCAGTCCAGTACTCGCCTAAGTTTGAAAAAATCCTACCGAGTGGAGAGCAGACCTCCCACTCGGGGGCTTAGCTGCAGTCCAGTACTCGCCTAAGTTTTTAAAATCCTACCGAGTGGAGAGCAGACCTTCCACTAGGAGGCTTAGCTGCAGCCCAGTGCTCGCCACATCCCAATCCGCAAGGACGACGAGGTGCAAATCGACTGCTACCTTCTCCTTCAGAGTTGCACCACAAATACAAAGTTATTTCGAGTGAAGAACAAGTTCCACTCGACAGATAATTCATGAAGATATTCAACGATAAATCAAGTTCAGATAAGATCCAAAGGTTCTAGACCGCAGATCAAAGTACTCGAGCCTCCAGCTCGACAGAGTTTAACGGTTACAAAATCCACTCGGCATTCTGAGGCAAATTTAAAGTGAAGCATAAAAGTTTTTATTCCTCATGCGGAGGACTAGAAGGGGCGACGAACTTGTCCAAGTCGATTCTGTCTGCAATGCGAGTGGCAGCAGCAATGAAAGTCTCCATGAAGTCTTGAAAGTTGTGCTTCCTGGTATTGGCAACTTGGATGGCGGCCAACTTTTCTTCTCGCGCCTCCTTGCAGTGGACGCGGACCAGAGACAGAGCGACGTCAGCGCCACATCTAGCAGAAGATTTCTTCCATTCCGCCACTCGACCTGGGACTTCATTCAGTCGAGTCATCAGGGACTCGAGGTCATTCTGAAGCGTCATCCTAGGCCAGAGTGACGTGTTGATCCATGACATCACAACCTTCAACCGAGCAAGATAGTCAACAACGCCGGCAACACGAGATTCCAGTCGGAGCACGTTCATAGCAGCCTCGTCCTTCACTAGAGAATTGATGGGGTCCAAGTCTGTCTCCACTCGACTGGTCTCCTCTTCGAAGTTCTGGCAGAATTCTGTAAACACAATTCAAGGATAAGTCAGTGGCTCTATGCAGATTTGGTAACTGCAAGTCAGTCGGGCTGGAGTAATTACCCTCGAGCATGACGAACAGCTTCTTGGCGAGTCCACCGAGATAAGCCTCCAGATCGTTCCTCTTCCCCGCCAGTTCACTTGCCTTGTCATTCAGAGCTATATTGCCTTTCTTCAGACGGCTGGCCTCTCAATTAGCCGCGTCGAGAGCAGTTTTCAGCCTGGAGTTTTCCTTTTCAAGAGTACCGACTGAAGCTAGTTTTTCTTCAGCAAGCTTCGTTTTGTTCAGGGCCTCTTTCTGCACTTCGACAAGGTCTTGATCCTTCTTCTTCAGAGCCTCCTCCATTTTGTCTGCGAAACAGCAAGTGAGATCAACATCGAGGACGGCCAGAAAGAAAGGACAGTCAACAAAAGCTCACCAGCCATACCTTTTGCTTCGTCCCTCACCTTCTGCAAGTTCTCCTGAGCAAGCTTCAAGGCAAGGTTCAGCTGGATCTGTTTGTTCTCCAACTCAGTGTAGCGAGCCACAGGTTCGCAGGATTTCTGCAAAAAATTAGTCGACAGACATCCAAGATAAGTTGCTTCCGAGTAACCAAGAGACAATGATGGCGTTTCTAAGACTACAGCTGAATCAAAAACATTCAACAGTAGTCTCGGGGACTACACCCAGTGGGTGCACTCAGCGTGCCCCCACTGGTTCGACCAAAAAAAATAAACTGCCCGAAGCCGACCGTGTACAGTTCCTTTCGACATGACCTGACCAGACCGAGTGAAGAAGTTCAGCTAAAGCAACACAATATAAAGACTACAGTCGACTGCCAGCAGTCCACCGTAGTCTCGGGGACTACACCCAGTGGGTGCACTTACCGTGCCCCCACTCGTCAAAAAGATTAATAGACACACCCAGTGGGCGTACAGATATAAAGATCTTCGGAAAAGAGATTCTTCCGATAGCATATCCTAACAGAACAAGCGGTGAATCGACTAACCTGGATGTTGCTCTGAAGAGCTGAGCTCGTGTCATAAGCTGCTTGGCTGGCTTCCCGAACCACCTTCACTTACTCCATCATGATCCCCGCCTGGCGTATAGCCTCTTTAGCGGCACCCACTTGGTCCTCAGGGAAGTGGTGTGTGGCAAAAAGCGAAGGCGGATTTGCAGTCGGCGCCGAAGGCCGGACACTCGTCAGAGGTTCAGCGAAGGTCACAGAAACCCGAGTGGTATCACCACCCTCCCAGACTGCGGCCTCAGGCGCCGGAGTAGTTTGTGGGGTCTTGCCAGCCGGCGCCCTCCTGTTCCTTCGCGCCATCAGCGGCACTTCGTCGTCATCATCAGGGAGGTCAATAACATGAGGAGGAGCTACAAGAAAAATCCAATCGACCGGAATTATAAGAAATCGTCACTCGACTAAAAGCAGAGCATCAGTAATCGTACCGGGGTTGGAGGTAACAGCGTCTTCCATCTCTTGATCATCGTACTTGGTGGAGATCTCCGAGGTGGCAGCACTGCAAATTTCGAAAGTCAGTCAGCTTATTCAACGAGTCGACCAAGAGTCCGTCACGTTCGACAAAGGAAAACAAATTCCACTATTAGAAATGGTGGGGACAGTCATCTTCATCTTGGGCAGAGCCTTGGGCGGCTTGGACAGCGTCGTGCGTGGGTGCTTGGGAGCTTTTTCTGTCGGCGCTGGAGATGACGTCCGAGGGCGCTTCGACGACTGCCCAACAGGGACAGTCGTCTTACCACATTCCCGCGCAGGGTCGTGTGTAAGCTTGGATCGTCGTTCCGAGCGGGGAGGTTCGACTTCTTCCTCCTCCTCTTCACTGGAGTATCCCCCTCTCCTTCCCCGTCAGATTCCCACTCTTCTCCCTCGTCTCCACTTTCGCCTCCACTCGCCTCTCCTTCCTCGGCCTGCTCCTGTGCTCCATTGGGTGTCGAGTACATCTCAGTAGTGGCCTAGAGGACAACAAACGAGACAAAAGTCAATCGACTGATCCAAAAAGAACAAATAAAGAAAGCAAGATCACAGTCGGAAACACAAGGTCAGACCTTGTCCACTTCGTATGTTTGGTCGAGTGGAGGAATCCTCCTGGCTCCTCGGGGGTTGTCCTTGTTCCCTGTGATACTCGACAGCCACCCTTCCAGCATCTTGTCAGTGACCTCCTCTGGGTGAATCCGAGTGGTGTCTTCGAGACCCGAGTACAGCCACATCGGGTGGTCACGAGCCTGAAGCGGTTGGATGCGCCTCCGAAGGAAGACTTCCAACAAGTCCATGCCAGTCACACCCTCGCGAACAAGCTGAACCACTCGACCGACCAGCACCTTAACTTGCGCCTTTTCCTCCGGCGTCACTTTCAGAGAGGCAGGTTTTTGTGCTCGATTCAGAGAAAAAGGGGGAAGCCCAGTCGACTGTCCTGGGGTCACCTGGTCTTTACAGTAAAACCAAGTCGACTGCCACCGACGGACTAACTCGGGAAAAGTGATAGACGGAAAGGAACTTTTTCCCCTCATCTGGATCGCCAGACCCCCGCACAGCTGGATCACCTACGTCCGTTCGTCACTCGACTTGGCCTTCTTGACCGACTGAGAGCGGCAAGTGAAGATGTGCTTGAAGAGTCCCCAATGGGGGCGGCAACCCAAGAAGTTTTCACACAAGGAAACGAAAGCAGCAAGATACACAATATAATTGGGAGTAAAGTGATGGAGCTGCGCTCCAAAGAAGTTCAAGAAGCTCCGGAAAAAAGGATGAGGAGGCAGAGAGAATCCACGATTGATATGGGTGGCGAGGAGGACGGCACTCACCATCAAGAGGCTGGGGTTCGACTTCTTTCCCCGGGAGGCGCGCAGATTCGTGGGGAATGAATCCCCCTCGACCAGATC
The DNA here is from genome assembly GCF_003073215.2 of Triticum urartu. Classification (NCBI taxonomy): domain Eukaryota; kingdom Viridiplantae; phylum Streptophyta; class Magnoliopsida; order Poales; family Poaceae; genus Triticum; species Triticum urartu. Next base: position 214,161,524 of record NC_053025.1, on the reverse strand, counting down.
ATCGAGATCATCCTGCCGAATCATCAACGGCATCCAGTCGCCCTGGATCCAGTCCTTGGGCAGAGCAGTCCTCGAGGAAGATCTGCCCCGAGCGTACTTCTTCCCCTTCCCCTGCACCACTGCCTTCTTCGCGCGCTCCAGAGCCGACGTCTTCTCCTTCACCATCATCGCCGGCGAAGCTCGAACAGACCTACGGCACCAAGGTGGGAGCGGAGGTGGCGGAGGATCTTGTGAAGGAAGGGGAAAAAGTGAAGGCACACTGTTCGGGGGTCCCGAGCCGGCAGCTTATAAGAGGTCGCTTCTGAGTGGCTGACTGGTAGGCACAGGCAATCCCGTCAAATCCCGCAATGGGCGCGCGTGCGGTACGTGGCGAAAAAGGTGGCACGGGGATCGAGGAGCTTCCATCCTATCCCATCCGATTAGTGCGGCCGCCCCCGTCCCGCGCGCTTCCCGAAATTCAAATCCCGCAAAATCCGCTGGCCGCAGAACAACTCGTCAAACAGAAGATCCCATTCACGCCGTCACTTGGAACTTCACAAGTAAAGAAATTCACTCGACAAGAGGCCAAGAATGGATCAAGGCGACTGAAAGAAGTTGACGACGTCATCCGTGACAATTGATCCAAAACAAGACGTTCATATAACATGAAGAACCAGTCGGAAAGATCCCCAACTCCTTCCCCACTCGAACCTCGATCCATTCGGGGGCTAATGATGAAGCTATGTACCTAGGGTAGGGGCATGGACCTGTCCTAAGTACCCTACCCAAGGACATCCCTAGAAGAAGTCACCTTTCAATCGACTTGGAGGTATCCCACTGACGGATTCAAGACACTCGACCACGAAGCAATCACTCGACCAAGATCCAACCACTCGACTGCCAGGAGATCTAAAGTCACCCTGCACGCAAACGGTCGGTCATTAAGTAGCTTTTATGGTCATCACATAGCACTTTATTAGTGGCGTTACCTGTAACCCCCAGTCTTAATGTACTTTAAACCCTGCATTACTGAGGGCTGGAGGGGCCTGGCGAACTCTATATAAGCCACCCCCCTCCTCAGTATCAAGGGTTGGCACCCCTGTTATTCATACACACATAATTCAGTCGACCGCCTTCGGGCACCGAGACATAGGGCTGTTACTTCCTTCGAGAAGGGCCTGAACTCGTAATCCTCGTGTGCTTACAACTCCTCCATAGCTTAGATCTAGCCTCTCCATACATACCCCCCTACATCACTGTCAGAGTTAGAACCACGACACTTGCCTCAAAGAAAACTTGCTGCCGAACATAGAGAATATGAAATGAGTTTCACCAACCTATCTTATTGCTATGGCAATACCTAGATCTATTCTTGCTCGTTATGCCTAGCTAGGGGCGTTAAACGATAGTGCTTGTTGGGAGGCAACCCAATTTTATTTTTATTCCTTGCTTTTTGCTCCTGTTTAGTAATAAATAAATTATTTAGCCTCTGTTTTGGTTGTGTTTTTTTGTGTTTAATTAGTGTTTGTGCCAAGTAGAACCGTTGGGAAGACTTCGGGAAAGTCTTGTTGAACTTGCTGTAAAAAACAGAAACTTTAGCGCTCACGAGAACTGCTGTAATTTTTATTTGAAGAGTGATATTTAGTTAGTTCTTTTTGCAGATGATTAATAGATAAATTCCTCACGTCCAGTAATTTATTTTAGAATTTTTGGGTTCCAGATCTTGCGCTAGCTACAGATTACTACAGACTGTTCTGTTTTTGACAGATTCTTTTTTTTCGTGTGTTGTTTGCTTATTTTGATGAATCTATGGCTAGTAAAATAGTTTATAAACCATAGAGAAGTTGGAATACAGTAGGTTTAACACCAATATAAATATATAATGAGTTCATTACAGTACCTTGAAGTGGTCTTTTGTTTTCTTTCGCTAACGGAGCTCACGAGTTTTCTATTTTGAGTTTTGTGTTGTGAAGTTTTCATGTTTTGGGTGAATTCTTTTGATGGATCATGGAACAAGGAGTGGCAAGAGCCTAAGCTTGGGGATGCCCATGGAACCCCCAAGATAATCCAAGGACACAAAAAAGTCAAAGCTTGGGGATGCCCCCGGAAGGCATCCCCTCTTTCGTCCACTTCCATCAGTAATTTACTTGGAGCTATATTTTTATTCACCAACATGATATGTGTTTTGCTTGGAGCGTATTGTATTATTTGTGTCTTTGTTTGTTAGTATGCCACAATTATCCTTGCTGTACACACCTTTTTAGAGAGCCATACATGAATTAAAATTTGATAGAATACTCTATGTGCTTCACTTATATCTTTTGAGCTAAGTAGTTTTGCTCTATGTGCTTCACTTATATATATTGAGCTAAGTAGTTTTGCTCTATGTGCTTCACTTATATCCTTTGAGCTAGATAATTTTACTCTATGTGATTCTCTTATATCGTTTGAGCGTTATAATTTTGCTCTATGTGCTTCACTTAGATCTTTTAGAGCACGGTGGTGGATATGTTTTAAAGAAACTATTGATCTCTCATGCTTCACTAAAATTAATTTGAGAGTCTCTTAATAGCATGGTAATTTGCCTAATAATAATATGCTTGGTATTCAAGATTTGTGAAACTCTCTTTTGAGTGTGCTGAATACTAAGAAAAGATTGAAGCATGATAATTGTTTTGAGTTATGGAGGTGATAATATTAAAGTCATGCTAGTTGAGTAGTTATGAATTTAAAGAATACTTGTGTTGAAGTTTGTGATTCCCGTAGCATGCACGTATGGTGAACCGTTATGTGATGAAGTCGGAGCATGATTTATTTATTGATTGTCTTCCTTATGAGTGGCGGTCGGGACGAGCGATGGTCTTTTCCTACCAATCTATCCCCCTAGGAGCATGCGCGTAATACTTTGCTTTGATAACTTCTAGATTTTTGCAATAAGTATATGAGTTCTTTATGACTAATGTTGAGTCCATGGATTATACGCACTCTCACCCTTCCACCTTTGCTAGCCTCTCTAATACGCGCGTAATACTTTGCTTTGATAACTTCTAGATTTTTGCAATAAGTATATGAGTTCTTTATGACTAATGTTGAGTCCATGGATTATACGCACTCTCACCCTTCCACCTTTGCTAGCCTCTCTAATACGCGCGTAATACTTTGCTTTGATAACTTCTAGATTTTTGCAATAAGTATATGAGTTCTTTATGACTAATGTTGAGTCCATGGATTATACGCACTCTCACCCTTCCACGTTTGCTAGCCTCTCTAATACCCCGCAACTTTCGCCGGTATCATACACCTACCATATACCTTCCTCAAAACAGCCACCATACCTACCTATTATGGCATTTCCATAGCCATTCCGAGATATATTGCCATGCAACCTTCCACCATCTAGTTCATCATGACACACTTCATCATTGTCATATTGCATATCCCGGCATACCGCCAGATGCATTCACATAGAGTCATATTTTTTTCTAAGTATCGAGTTGTAATTGTTGAGTTATAAGAAAAATATAAGTGTGATGATCATCATTATTAGAGCATTGTCCCAGTGAGGAAAGAATGATGGAGACTATGATTCCCCCATAAGTCGGGATGAGACTCCGAACGAAAAAAAGAGTCCAGAAAAAAGAGAAAAGGCCCAAACAAAAAAATGTATAAATAAAAAAATTGAGAGAAAAAGAGAGAAGGGACAATGTTACTATCCTTTTACCACACTTGTGCTTCAAAGTAGCACCATGATCTTCATAGTAGAGAGTCTCTCATGTTATCACTTTCATATACTAGTGGGAATTTTTCATTATAGAACTTGGCTTGTATATTCCAATGATGGGCTTCCTCAAATTGCCCTAGGTCTTCATGAGAAAGCAAGTTGGATGCACACCCACTTAGTTTCTTTTTGAGCTTTCATATACTTATAGCTCTAGTGCATCCGTTGCATGGCAATCCCTACTCACTCACATTGATATCTATTGATGGGCATCTCCATAGCCAGTTGATACGCCTAGTTGATGTGAGACTATCTTCTCCTTTTATGTCTTCTCCACAACCACCATTCTATTCCACCTATAGTGCTATATCCATGGCTCACTCTCATGTATTGCGTGAAGATTGAAAAAGTATTGAAAAAGTTAGAGTATGAAACAATTGCTTGGCTTGTCATCGGGGTTGTGCATTATTTAAATACTTTTTGTGGGGAAGATGGAGCATAGCCAGACTATATGAATTTGTAGGGATAACTTTCTTTGGCCATGTTATTTTGAGAAGACATAATTGCTTTGTTAGTATGCTTGAAGTATTATTATTTTCTATGTCAATATAAACTTTTATCTTGAATCTTTCTAATCTGAATATTCATACCACAATTAAGAAGATTTGCATTGAAATTATACCAAGTAGCACTCCCCATCAAAAATTCTCTTATTATCATTTACCTACTTGAGGACGAGTAGGAATTAAGCTTGGGGATGCCTGATACGTCTCCAACGTATCTATAATTTTTGATTGCTCCATGCTATATTATCTACTGTTTTGGACTATATTGGGCTTTATTATACACTTCTATATTATTTTTGGGACTAACCTATTAACCGGAGGCCCAGCCTAGAATTACTGTTTTTTGCCTATTTCAGTGTTTCGGATAAACGGAATATCAAACGGAGTCCAAATGGAATAAAATCTTCGGAAACGTGATTTTCTCACCGAACGTGATCCAGGAGACTTGGACCCTACTGCAAGGGATCAAAGAGGTGGTCACGAGGGTGGGCCCCCCCTAGGGCGTGCCCCCTACCTCGTGGGCCCCTCGGTGCTCCACCGACGTACTCCTTCCTCCTATATATACACGCGTACCCCCAAACGATCAGAACAGGAGCCAAAAACCTAATTCCACCACCGCAACTTTCTGTATCCATGAGATCCCATCTTGGGGCCTGTTCTGGAGCTCCGCCGAAAGAGGGCCGTCATCACGGAGGGCTTCTACATCATCCTAGCCCCTCCGATGAATTGTGAGTAGTTTACCTCGGACCTTCGGGTCCATAGTTAGTAGCTAGATGGCATCTTCTCTCTCTTTGAATCTCAATGCAAAGTTCTCCCCTTCTCTCGTGGAGATCTATTCGATGTAATCTTATTTTTGCGGTGTGTTTGTTGAGACCGATGAATTGTGGGTTTATGATCAAGTCTATCTATGAATAATATTTGAATCCATTTGGTTTGGCCAACTAGATTGGTAGTTCTTGCCATGGGAGAAGTGCTTAGCTTTGGGTTCGATCTTGCGGTGTCCTTACCCAGTGAGAGAAGGGGCAGCAAGGCACGTATTGTATCGTTGCCATTGAGGATAACAAGATGGGGTTTATTTCATATTGCATGAATTTAACTCTCTACATCATGTCATCTTTCTTAAGGCGTTACTCTATTTTTAACTTAATACTCTAGATGCATGTTGGATAGCTGTCGATGACTGGAGTAATAGTAGTAGATGCAGAATCATTTCGATCTACTTGTCATGGACGTGATGCCTATATACATGATCATGCCTAGATATTCTCATAATTATGCTCAATTCTATCAATTGCTCAACAGTAATTTGTTCACCCACCGTAGAATACTTATGCTCTTGAGAGAAGCCACTAGTGAAACCTATGGCCCCTGGGTCTATTCTCATCATATCAATTTCCATCACTTTTATATTGTTTTGCTATTTACTTTGTGAAAGTGCAACTATCCCTAGGTGGTTTTGGTAATTCATAACAACATATAGCTCATTGACCTAATGCTATTCCAAGATGATTATTTCAGGAAAGCTCAATGATTGGCATGTCATGGATGTGAAAGTGGAACCCTCAAAATGCTAAGGACAAAGGATTAGCTCAAGCTCAAAAGCTCAAGACTCTTCATTTTATATTTTAGTGATCCAAGATCACATTGAGTCTTTAGGAAAAGCCAATACTATCAAGGAGGGATGAGGTGTTGCTTAATGAGCCTCTTGCTTCATGTGCTTAGTGATATGCTCCAAAACCCTCAACTACTTTCCCATATCCACATATGACCCAAACCCTAAGACAAACTCGGTCCTACCGATTCTTCCTATCCGGCGCCACCGAGTTTCACTTGTCATAAGCCACTACCAAACCCTAGCAATTCGGTTCTACCGATAGGGATCTCGGTCTCACCGAGATGGGATTGCAAACTCTCTGTTTCCCTTTCGTAACTTTTCGGTCTCACCGAAAGAGCTAATCGGTCCCACCGAGATTGCAATGTAAATTCAGTGTTTCCCCTTTGTAACTTTTCGGTCTCACCGAAAGAGCAAATCGGTCCCACCGAGTTTGCCTGACCAACTCTCTGGTTAGCTAATTACCAAATTCGGTCTCACCGAGTTTGTGTAATCGGTCTCACCGAGATTACGTTATGCCCAAACCCTAACCATATCGGTCCTACCGAGTTGCATGTCAGTCCCACCGAAAATCTCTAACGGTCACTAGGTTTACATTTTCGGTCCGACCAAGTTTGTTGATTCGGTCCCACCGAGATTGCAAAACTGTGTGTAACGGTTGGATTTTGTGTGGAGGCTATATATACCCCTCCACCTCCTCTTCATTCGAAGAGAGAGCCATCAGAACACATACACCATTCCAACTCATATGTTCTGAGAGAGAACCACCTACTCATGTGTTGAGACCAAGATATTCCATTCCTACCATATGAATCTTGATCTCTAGCCTTTCCAAGTTGCTTTCCACTCAAATCTTCTTTCCACAAAATCCAAATCCTATGAGAGAGAGTTGAGTGTTGGGGAGACTATCATTTGAAGCACAAGAGCAAGGAGTTCATTACCTACACACCATTTGTTACTTCTTGGAGAGTGGTGTCTCCTAGATTGGCTAGGTGTCACTTGGGAGCCTCCGACAAGATTGTGGAGTTGAACCAAGGAGTTTGTAAGGGCAAGGAGATCGCCTACTTCATGAAGATCTACCGCTAGTGAGGCAAGTCCTGTGTGGGCGATGGCCATGGTAGGATAGACAAGGTTGCTTCTTCGTGGACCCTTTGTGGGTGGTTGCTTCTTCGTGGACCCTTTGTGGGTGGAGCCCTGTGTGGACTCGAGCAACCGTTACCCTTCGTGGGTGGATCCCTGTGTGGACTTGCGCAACCGTTACCCTTTGTGGGTTGAAGTCTCCATCAACGTGGATGTAGGATAGCACCACCTATCCGAACCACGGGAAAAACATCCGTGTCTCCAATTGCATTTGAATTCTCCAAACCCTTCCCTTTACATTCTTGCAAGTTGCATGCTTTACTTTCCGCTGCCAATATACTCTTTGCATGCTTGCTTGAATTGTGTGATGATTGCTTGACTTGTCCTAAAATAGCTAAAATCTGCCAAGAACTAAAATTGGGAAAAGGTTAAGTTTTTATTTGGTCAAGTAGTCTAATCACCCCCCTCTAGACATACTTTCAATCCTACACTTTGCTTTTACTTTTTACTTTGCATCTTTATATCAAAAATACCAAAAATATTCTATCTATGAGATCTCACTCTCGTAAGTGACCGTGAAGGGCTTGACAACCCCTAATCGCATTGGTTGCGAGTAGCTATCGCTTTGTGCAGGTACGAGGGACTTGAGCGTGGGATCCTACTGGATTGATACCTTGGTTCTCAAAAACTGAGGGAAATACTTACACTACTCTACTGCATCATCCCTTCCTCTTCGGGGAAAACCAACGCAAGCTCAAGACATAGCACTCGTGCCGAGCGCCGGGCTGCCCTCGCCGCCCACGTTGCTCAGACGGCTCCCGTCGGCGGGCCGCCTCGTCGTTCCCTGTTGCCTGCTGCCAAGGCCGCCACCGGCCCGGTGGGGAACGAGCAGCAAGCATCCTCGCTGCATTCCTTGGTGCGGCAGGACGGCCGCACCACCACTCCATCACTGACCCCGGCCGGTTCTTCTTCCCATGCACGTCGCCCCCCCCCCATGGATGCACAGGTTGTGCTCCTCATGGCGCACGAGCTCCTGCGCTACCGTCCAGTCGACGACTTCTACGAGGACTGCCTCGACCGCATCGCTGAGCTTGTCCGCGCCGCAAGGGGCTCCCATGCGCCGTCCCTCTCTCTGCCTCGCCCTCCGCCAGCTATGGGCAATGTAGCCCATGGAGCGCCTCCACCACCTCAGTCCCAAGACGGCGCCCTGGCGACAAGACGCGCAGCTCCGCGACACGACCCGCCGCGTCCTGCGCCCGCGCGTGAAGAGAGAAGCTGTCAAGAAGTCCCTCGCCCGCAGCAAAACGCTCTGCCGCTCCTCGCACCACCGCACCAAGAGCGGCTGCTACGGCAAGCCCGCGTGCTGCCTGTAGCTGCAGGGCACGGACCCCATCAAGACCAAGCTCCACCACCAAGGCGGGTCCTGGTGACCATAGCTGGCTGCTGTGCCTTCACCCCCGAGCTGTGTAGCGTCGCCTGGCCGGGCAAGTTCAAGCCAGATCTTCCTCCTCTCTACGACGGCACCCTTGACCCCAAAGAATTCTTGCAACTCTATGACCTGAGCATCAAAGCGGCCAACGGCGACGAAAAGGTCAGGGCGAACTGGTTTCCCATGGCTCTCAAGGAAGGCGCCCGCTCCTGGCTCCTGAACCTGCCTGCGGACTCAATCTCCTCCTGGGACAAAATGCGCACCCGCTTCATCGCCAACTTCCAGGGCACTCCCGACCGCCCCCGGTCACGGGCGACCTGCGCCGCATCAAGAAACAACCAGGAGAGACCCTGCAAAAGTACATTCAACACTTCAACAATGGACGGATTAAGATCCCCAAGGTGACCGACGAAGCCATCATCTCCGCGTTCTCTGATGGCGTCCGCGACGTCCAGATGAAGGAGGAGCTCGCCATCCATGAAGAACTGTGCATGACCCTGGAGCTATTCAACATCGCGACCAAGTGTGCTAGAGCTGAGAAGGGGCGCCTCTCCCTCCTCGAGCTTCCTGCTGCGGACCCAGAGGAGCTGAAGGCCAAGGCCAAGGACGTGAAGCGCAAGGGAGCAACCGTGCTTGCAGAGAAACCAGACACCTTGCGTGGCAGAGACCAACCAGAGTCATCCAAGGGCAGCCACCCGTTCTACACCTTCCACAACCTGAACACCCACAACACCAGCGACTCTCAAGAGCTCAGAGCCATTCGCGAAGGGCGCTTCGGTCGACGCCCCGAGCGCGGCGACCGGGGCTACGGCCGAGGAGGAGGACGTGGTGGCGGACGCTGGGACGACCGTGGCCCGCGCCAGGAGTGGCACGATCAGCTTCGCGAGGACCGCTGGCAGGATCAGCCTCGCAAGGGCGCCTGGAGGGATCAGCCTCGTGAGGATCGTCCTCAAGGAAATGCCGGGCTCCCTCCACTGCCACCACCACCAAGAAGGAATGACGAACACCATCAGGACGAGGGGGCTGGGGGCTTCCAGGAACCACATGCTATCGCCTGCATCTTGGGCGAAGCCTAGGCCCCAGCCTCGCAGCGGATCTTCAAGCAGTTTGCTCGTGAAGTGAATGCAGTCCTCCCCAAGCTCGAAGCCACGCACCCGCTCAGATGGTCCCGGTGCCCCTTTACGTTCAACTCGGCAGAGCAGCTCAAGTGCGCAGCTACCACTGGCACTCTCCTGATGCTCTGCTCCCTAGTCATCAGCAACGTGCAAGTTACCAAGACCCTCATCGACGGTGGCGTATGGCTCAACGTCCTGTCCGTCGACACGTTTGATAGCCTCCAAGTGTCGTATGACCAGCTTCAGCCCACCAAGCCTTTCTCAGGAGTGACTGATGGTTCCACCACACCGATAGGGCAGGTCTGCCTCCCTGTCACCTTCGGCGAACGCAAGAACTACCACATCGAGCTCATCGACTTCGACGTCGCACACATCCGTCTGCTGTACAACGCCATCCTCGAGTATCCAGCCCTGGCCAAGTTCATGGCAGTGACCCATCATGGCTACAATGTCCTCAAGATGCCGGGACGCAGCGGGATCATCACTGTCCCATGTGAACAGAGAGATGCGGTGTGCTCCCTCGAACGTGCCTTCCAAGCTGCAGTTATCGACGACCCCGACAGCAATGGCGAGGGCCCTCCTGAGGCCATCCCCAAGAAGAAGAAGCAACTGCGGCGCGCAGGACCTCAGGAGGGTGATGCCATGGCCGGAGTCTCGTTAGGATCAGCGCCCGCTCCAGGGGCGTCTCGCTCCATCGCATAGGAAGGCGTTCCCGGTGCCCTTCTCGGGCAGGGCTCGGGGGCTTTCTTCTGGAAAGCCTCAGACTTTGCCCACATCACGAGGGAGGCGCTTGGGCCACTTGGAGGCGTGCTTCACAGCATGTTTCCCTCAGGAGGGCACAGGGCAAGGATCGCCCACCGTTCAAGAGTTCATCTCCAAGACCACCCAGGAGTTGCAAGACGCAAGGGCCATGCGTGGCCACCGCCGCTCACGAGACGCAGCTTCCCATCCAGGCGAGGATGCCGAACTGCGTGTTTGCATCGACGTTCCAGGGCTCAACAGGGCCGCCTCTCAAGAGCTTTTCTGGCCTTCGCGCGTGGGATGCTGCGAGGGCCCACCGCACAGCTACGTTCGCATGCCCATTGGTCTTCCAAGTGTATCATCCGCCCACCAACACAACTTGCGGCGCGTTCTAGCGGATCAGGAAGCCAGGCACCACGACATTTTGATGGAGATGGAGACGGTCCTCAAGGAACCACCTGAGCCCTAGAGCCTCCCGAGGCTCAGAGCTCCAGAGGCTCGTGAGGAGCAACCCCTTCGTCGTACACCTTCAGCTGCTTCAACTCTTCTTCGTCAACATGACTAGGTGATATCTTTCCAAGTCATTTAGCTAGGAGTGCCCCTAGGGCTGCGTCATACCCATGCCGCATGGGTCCGTCCCTGTGGCATATATCCCTTTTCTTATGTCTTTAGCTTCCTTGTTGGGGGTGCCCCTCGGGCTGCATCATCCCCAAGTCACTCGGGCCTGACCCAGTGGCACGTATCTCTCATGCACTTGCTTAAGCCTACTACTCTCATGTTCGATCTATCTATGATTACTACTCGCTCGATCGCCACCCATCAAGTGGACCGCGCGGCGGCCGTCTTTCTTCAAGACCCTCCACGTGAGTAAATTGAGCACAACGTCTGTGCTCGGGTCCGTCCCTGCAGCGTCGATAAATCCAATGGCTGAGCTCAGTCTAGCGGGCCGGCCCCGTTTACATCACCTCCTGCGGCCATTGGTTCTTGGCGTTCTCATGCGATACCCTCAGGAGATTCGTCCGGCGCAGGTTGTCTGACCACCTCGCAGGTCCCGCACCGCAAACAAGAACCAAGACCAGGCGCAACCCGCCTTGAGGTAGGGCCTCGTGAGTCCCGCGCTGGCTCACGAGTGCCCAGGTACACCTCGTCTAGCCCTGTCGTGCAAGCCACGTGACAAGGCGGGGCTGTACACGCCCTAGGGTCTCTCCGTAGAGGGAGCCCCCCGCCCACGCACAAGTGGAAGCACCATGCTCCGCGCTGGCCATCGTCACTGTCGAGGAGCAGCAATGCCTGTGCACAAGCGGAAGCACTACGCTCCGCGCTAGAGATAAACAACTGAGGGTGGCTTCGCAGCCGTACCAACCTTAGGGATCCCCAGAGCTCAGTGTTCGGCCTCACCGCAACGCCTTCCCTCGGGAGAGCCGTGCGATGGGGGCTGGGAACGGGGGCTATGCTCTGGTCACGCCCGAGCGTACGCCACCCGTCCAGGTCTCCCTGACCTGGTTGTCGCACGCCCCTCCCGAGCCAAGCCTCGGCGAGGGCAAAGGTATAGAGATTGTTTGCACGCCAAGGGGGACTCCTGAGCATTGCGACTCAGGAGCCTAACTAGTCACGTAGCCCCTCACCCCTTGGTCCATCCTAGTCTCCGGTCGGCCCAACGGCGGTTGGGGTATGCGCGGGGCCGGGCTCTGCCAACATAGAACACCAACCTATCCTCGCGTACTCTCCCTATAAGCTGTTTGCGCGTCAAGGGGGACTCCTGAGCATCGCGACTTAGGAGCCTAACTGGTCACGTAGCCCCTCACCCCTTGGTCTGTCCTGGTCTCCGGTCGGCCCAACGGCGGTTGAGGTATGCACGGGGCCGGGCTCTGCCGACGCAGAACACAAACCAAATAGGAATAAAATTGCAAAATCTCAAAGCAAATATTACAAGACATATTGTGCTCACAATATCAAATGAAAGTTTTAACGCCTCCATGAGGCCTGATACGTATTGCAGGAATGAAACAGGAAAGCAGCTGCAGGTCACCCCTGGACACCACCATCTGCAGGATCGGTGGCATCGCCGGTCAAGGGAGCTAGGACGAAGCCGCGGAACTTCTTCAGCAGGGCCTCCACCAGACCTTTCACAGCTGCGGCGGCGGCCGCACAATGTTCATCAGCTACAGGCTCCAGCAGCTCGTCGGGACGAGTGCTGGGGTCGCGAAGGTACACATGGTTGAAGACGCGCATCAGCGCAGCCGAAGAAAGGACACGAGCCTCCGCCTCAGCCATAGGGCCGATACCCTCCACGACTTCCTCAAGCGCTTTCACCAAGTGGGGAAGCAGCTGAGAAGGGCCATCCTCGTAAGAGGTCAGCGGCTTCTCCAGGCCCTTCTCATACAGTGACTTCAGCGCCACGCTAGACCTCTTCTCAAGAAGCGACAAGGCCTCGCGGTCTTCGGCCAGGACCTTCACCTTGGCATCAAGCTCAGCCTCCCTTGTCTTCGCCTTCTGCTCTAGTTCCTCCAGTCGGCTGCGCTCTGCGGCCTGCGCGTTCGTCAGCTCCCCTAGCTCAGCATCGCGGCCCTTGATGGCGTCCTTGCGAGCCTTCATCTCCTCCTCCTTTGCTTCGCGGTCGCGGAGCCTCTCGGTAGTGGTCGCGGGCGGCCTCGGTATCCTTCAGCGCCGCCTCGCGGTCAGCCGCAGCTTTGGCGGCAGCCTGCTTCTCCTTCTCGGAGGCCGCCGTGGCCTGGCTTAGCGACGCTCGAACGGCCGAGTTGGAGTGAAGCCGGCCTGAGGCCAGCTCCAGACGCCTGGCCACTAGGTACGGGTCCGCACCCAGGAGGTCTTCCCGCAGCTTGGCCATCCCCGAGAAGACATGCTCAAAGGCTGCAGAGGGGGCAGAAGAATTCGGGGCCAGGGGAGCAGTAGGAGTAGGAGGCGACATCGTTACAAGAGCCTGGAAGATCGAGGGCTCCGGAGCCCTTGGGACCTCGTCAGCAAAGACAGGTGCTGGTACTTCCGGAGCCAGTGGGGCCACGGGGGCTGGTTCATCCTCCTGATGCTCCTCTTGGCCTCGCGGGGGCGACCGGGCTGGGGAGATGCGGGTGTCGTTGCCTCTCTTCTCTCCAGAGGGAGGCACGGTCGCGGCATCCCCCTTCCTCCTCTTCGCTGAAGACTCCAGCCTGATCGACCAGGCGGGTGTCAGAAACCATTAAGTATAAGCAGAAACAAGACGAAGCTCAAGGCACTTACTGATCCACCGTGACATAGTCCAACCTCTGCTTGGTTAGCCTAAAACCCGAAAGCATCGGGGCCTGAGGAGTGGGCACACGGGCTCCGGGAGCAGAAGATGGCGCAGCAGAAGGACCGGAGCCGGCCCCAAGCTGTGCCACGTCGAAGGCGGCAGCTCGAGAGACCAGCGACGATCTACCCCTCGTCGGGATGAGGGGTAGCTCCCTCACCTCCTGGCGGGCAATGACCTCAGCGTCGTCTGGTAGGGCGCGGAGGATGTCGACCTTGCTCAAGGGGGAGTTCTCCCCCATTTCCTCGGGGATCTCCTCCGAGCCCTCCTCTTCCTCTTCCTCCTCGCGGGGCTCGTCAGAAGACACCTCCACCGGCTTCGGCATCATAGAGGCCCCAGCGAGCGCCGGCGGTACCAGCCCGCGCGCGTCAAAGGTCGGCCTGGAAGAAATGAGTTGCTCCTAGTCCTTGCGATGGAACAAAGGAAGAAAGGTGCTCGGTAGGTACTCTTGGTTGTCCCCAACCAAAAGACGCAGAATTGTAGTCAGCTCGTCATTAGGCAGGGCCACCAGGCAAAGACGAACCTTGTCTTCTTCACCTCCAAGCTTCCACAAGGGGCGCGTGCGCGCCTGAAGTGGAGCAACGCATAGCGTCAAGAATTTCCTCAGGAGCATGACCCCAGTCACCTTGGCCGCCTTCGTGTTTCCCGGCCTGAAATCAGTCTTCATCTGCTCAAGCACCGACGACGCCCACTCGTTAGTGAGCTCAACACAAGACCACCCCTTGTCAGACTGGGGCGCTTCCGTCGGCAGTTCCAAGTGTGGATGGGCGCACTTGGCACTCATCATGACCCATTTGTCCCTGATGTTGTCAACCCTCTTCCCGGTGTTCGAGATCGAGTTGGCCTGGCCGGCCGCGATGAAGTTGGCACACCCGGAGATATGGCCACCGGTGATGCGGAGGAAGAAGAAGTGGCGCAGCAGTGCCACGGACGGCATCATGCCCAGGTACGCCTCATAATAGTAGGCGAAGATAGACAAGAGAAGAACGGAGTTGCGATGGAGATGCAGTGCCTGCAACCCGAAGTGGTCGAGGACCTCGAAAAAGAAATCAGAAAAGGGGGGAACCAACCCGGCGGCGATGTTGCTCGTGAAGAAAGGGAAGAATGTGCTTCCCTCAGGCTCTGGCTCGTCGGAGGGAAGCCAGAGCTCCGTGTTCCCCCTCTCGTTGCTCAACCCCGCCGTCAGCAAGCGCGTGGCGGCAAGGTTCTTCTTTGTGACATTGGGTGCATCGAGGGCTGGCTTGAACCAGGCTGGCGCCGAGGAGGACTTGACCTTGTGCAGCGCCATTGGTCGCCGACGCGGAGCAAAGTTGAAGTGGGTCTGAAAGTTCCGGCAGCAAGAAGTGAGAAAGGGGATCTGAAGCAAGGCGAGGAAGAAGCAATGAAGGCAAGCGCTGTCCGCGCCAGCCTTTTTGTCAAGTCGGGCAGTTGACAAGGCAGTGTGGGGAAGCGGAGACACCCACGTCAACCGAGGCCGCAGGCTTTGGGGGCCCGCAGCGCTCCGCGCTTAACCCTTTGGCTTCGCCTCGAAGCCAAGCCCGAGCGCGCCTTGGGCCCGGGGGCTACTGTCGGTGTCCTGGGAATGGGGGTCCCCAGACTTGCCTGCCTGCGGCCCACGGCGTGGCTGGGCTGGCAGGTCTATACAGCCCATCTTCATCGACAAGGCATTCAAGACCCTCGTGAGGGGCCAAGCCTCGCGAGGCGGATGATGCAAGACCTCCTCAGGAGCGGCCTCGCCAGGCAGGCTCGCGAGGGGCGAAGAAACCAAGGCAGGACAAACCTCGCGAGGTCCTCGTGACGTGAGCCATGACGATCGAGACCAGGCGGGCGCCAGCGCGCAGTATCCTTGTTTCCTCTTTTGTGCCAAGGGGGCAAGCGCAAGCGCGGAGTACCGAGGCATCAGGCAAAGGTTTCCATATTGATGCAACGAGACCAAAACCATAAGGACGGCAGGACAGAGGTACTAGCTGTCCCCTTTCGAATTAGCCGTTGATGGCTCCCTTCTTGCTCAATATTTGGGGAGAGGACCAGGGCCTATATAAGTAGAACTAGCCACCACAGTGAGGGAGGACCTGATCACAAGGAAGGGGACGAGAGACAAGTGAGGATCGGCCTCGTCACAAGTCCACCAAACACAAGAACACCTGAACCTCAGGAGGCAGTTCTTCCCCGTGTAACTGTTCTTCATCAGCCCAAGAGGCTATCCACCACCACCACACTGGAGTAGGGTATTACACCACAACGGTGGCCCGAACCAGTCTAAATCTTGTGTCTTTCTGTGTTGTGAGTTTGTTGAGTTTGTCTGCGAGATCTTAGAGAGCTAGGGCATGGATCGATAGGGAGAAAACCTTCACGCGCACCCCAGTGTTCGAACCTCAAGGGTTTGCCAGAACCCGTGATCCGACAAATACTATGAATATGTGTATCACTACTATCGAGATTCAATAAAAATAGACCACTCATAAAGGGTGCATGACCATAAAAGATATTACTCATATAAATAGAACAACCATTATTCTCTGCTTTTAATGAATAACCGTCTTGCATCAAACAAGATCCAGATATAATGTTCATGCTTAACGCTGGCACCAAATAACAATTATTCAGGTCTAATACCAATTCCGAAGGTAGATGTAGAGGTAGCGTGCCGACCGCGACCACATCGACTTTGGAACCATTTCCCACGCGCATCGTCACCTCGTCCTTAGCCAATCTTCGCTTAATCCATAGCCATTGTTTCGAGTTGCAAATATGAGCAATAGAACCAGTATCAAATACCCAGGCACAACTAGGAGCATTAGTAAGGTACACATAAATAATATGTATATCAAATATACCTTTCACTTTGCCATCCTTCTTATCCGCCAAATACTTTGGACAGTTTCGCTTCCAGTGACCAGTCCATTTGCAGTAGAAGGACCCACTTTCAGGTTAGGTCCAGACTTGGGCGTCATCACTTGAGCAACAACTTGCTTGCCATTCTTCTTGAAGTTCCCCTTGTTCCCTTTCCCCTTCTTCTTGAAACTAGTGGTCTTGTTGACCATCAACACTTGATGCTCCTTCTTGATTTCTACCTTCGCAGCTTTTAGCATTGCGAAGAGCTCGGGAATTGTCTTATCCATCCCTTGCGTATTGTAGTTCATCATGAAGCTTTTGTAGCTTGGTAGCAGTGATTGAAGAACTCTGTCAATGACACTATCATCAGGAAGATTAACTCCTAGTTGAGTCAAGTGGTTGTGGTACCCAGACATTCTGAGTATATGTTCATTGACAGAACTATTCTCCTCCATCTTGCAACTATAGAACTTATTGGAGACTTCATATCTCTCAATCCGGACATTTGCTTGAAATATTAACTTCAACTCCTGGAACATCTCATATGCTCCGTGACGTTCAAAACGTCGTTGAAGTCCCGGTTCTAAGCTGTAAAGCATGGCACACTGAACTATTGAGTAGTCATCAGCTTTGCTCTGCCACACGTTCTTAACGTCATTAGTAGCGTCTACAACAGGCCTAGCACCTAGCGGTGCTTTCAGGACGTAATTCTTCTGTGCAGCAATGAGGATAATCCTCAAGTTACGGACCCAATTCATGTAGTTGCTACCATCATCTTTCAACTTAGCTTTCTCTAGGAACGCATTAAAATTCAAAGGAACAGTAGCATGGGAAATTTATCTACAACAACATAGACATGCAAAATACTATCAAGTACTAAGTTCATGATCAATTAAAGTTCAATTAACCATATTACTAAAGAAATCCCACTTAGATAGACATCCCTCTAATCATCTAAGTGATCGCGTGATCCATATCAACTAAACCATGTCCGATCATAACATGAGATGGAGTAGTTTCCAATGGTGAACATCACTATGTTGATCATATCTACTATATGATTCATGCTCGACCTTTCGGTCTTAGTGTTTCGAGGCCATATCTGCATATTATTCATCACGTGGTGTATCTGTTGGAAATATGCCCTAGAGGCAATAATAAAGTGGTTACTATTATATTTCCGTGTTCATGATAATTTTCAATTGTTCATGGTATAATTGTATTAACCGGAAACCGTAATACATGTGTGAATACATAGATCATAATATGTCCCTAGTAAACCTCTAGTTGACTAGCTCGTTGATCAATAGATGGTCATGGTTTCCTGACCATGGACATTGGATGTCATTGATAACGGGATCACATCATTAGGAGAATGATGTGATGGACAAGACCCAATCCTAAGCATAGTACAAGATTGTGTAGTTCGTTTGCTAAAGCTTTTCTAATGTCAAGTATCACTTCCTTAGACCATGAGATTGTGCAACTCTCGGATACCGTAGGAATGCTATGGGTGTACCAAATGTCACAACGTAACTGGGTGGCTATAAAGGTGCACTACAGGTATCTCTGAAAGTATCTGTTGGGTTGGCATGAATCGAGACTGGGATTTGTCACTCTGTATGACGGAGAGGTATCTCTGGGCCCACTCGGTAATGCATCATTATAAAGAGCTCAATGTGACTAAGGAGTTAGCCACGGGATCATGCGTTACGGAACGAGTAAAGAGAGTTGCCGGTAACGAGATTGAACGAGTTATAGAGATACCGACGATCGAATCTCGGGCGAGACACATACCGATGGACAAAGGGAATTGTATACGGGTGATACGCCCATTTTGCATCATGCTTTTATATCGATATTTATTGCATTATAGGCTGTTATTACACATTATGTCACAATACTTATGACAATTCTCTCTTATTTTACAAGGTTTACATAAAGAGGGAGAATGCCGGCAGCTGGGATTCTGGGCTGGAAAAGGAGCAAATATTACAGACCTATTCTGCACAGCTCCAAAAGTCCTGAAACATCACGGAAGTTATTTCCAGAATATAAAAAAAATACTGAGCGCAAGAAGTACCAGAGGGGGCCACCCACCAGCCACGAGGGTGGGGCCGCGCCCTACCCCCTAGGCACGCCCCCTGCCTCGTAGGCCCCCTGGTGGCCCTCCGATGCCCATCTTCTGCTATATGGAGTCTTTCTTCGAGCAAAAAATCATAAGAAAGCTTTCGGGATGAACTCCGCCGCCACGAGGCGGAACCTTGGTGGAACCAATCTAGGGCTCCGGCGGAGCTGTTCTGCTGGGGAAACTTCTCTCCGGGAGGGGGAAATCATCACCATCATCATCACCAACGATCCTCTCATCAGGAGGGGGTCAATCTCCATCAACTTCTTCACCAGCACCATCTCATCTCAAACCCTAGTTCATCTCTTGTATCCAATCTTTGTATCCAAACCTCGGATTGGTACATGTGGGTTGCTAGTAGTGTTGATTACTCCTTGTAGTTGATGCTAGTTGGTTTACTTGGTGGAAGATCATATATTTAGATCCATTATGCATATTAATACCCCTCTGATTATGAACATGAATATGCTTTGTGAGTAGTTACGTTTGTTCTTGAGGGCATGGGAGAAGTCTTGCTATTAGTAGTCATGTGAATTTGGTAATCGTTTAATATTTTGATGAGATGTATGTTGTCATCCCTCTAGTGGTGTCATGTGAACGTCGACTACATGACACTTCACCATTGTTTGGGCCTAGAGGCAGGCATTGGGAAGTAATAAGCAGATGATGGGTTGCTAGAGTGACAGAAGCTTAAACCCTAGTTTATGCGTTGCTTTGTAAGGGGCTGATTTGGATCCATATGTATCATGCTATGGTCAGGTTTACCTTAATACTTCTATTGTAGTTGCGGATGCTTGCAATGGGGGTTAATCATAAGTGGGATGCTTGTCCCAGTAAGGGCAGTATCCAAGCACCGGTACACCCACATATCAAATTATCAAAGTACCGAATACGAATCATATGATCTGATGAAAACTAGCTTGACGATAATTCCCATGTGTCATCGGGAGCGCTTTTCTCTATATAAGAAATTATCCAGGCTTGTCCTTTGCTACAAAAAGGATTGGGCCATATTGATGCACCTTATTTACTTTTATTACTTGCTACTCGTTACAAATTACCTTATCACAAAACTATATGTTACCGATAATTTTAGTGCTTGCAGGGAATACCTTACTGAAAACTACTTATCATTTCCTTCTGCTCCTCGTTGCGTTCGACACTCTTACTTATAGAAAGGACTACGATAGATCCCCTATACTTGTGGGTCATCAAGACTCTTTTCTAGCACCTTTGACAGGGAGTGAAACGCCTTTGGTAGGTGGAATTTGGTAAGGAAAAATTTATATAGTGTGGGAGTCTTCATGTGAGTCTTCATGATATATATAGCTAATTGGATGGGAGTCTTCATGAACTATTATTGTTGACATTACCCTTGAGGTAAAACGTTGGGAGGCAAAACTATATGCCCCTATCTTTCTCTGTGTCCGATTAAAACTTCATACCCATAAATATTGCGTGAGTGTTAGCAATTGTGAAAGACTAAAAGATGGTTGAGTATGTGGGCTTGCTGAAAAGCTCTTATATTGACTCTTTCCTATGTTATGAATTGCCTCAATGACTGAGATTAGAGTTTGTTGGTTCTCAATGAAGTTTATGATCCATACTTGAAATTGTGATTGAATTGTTACTTTAGCATAAGAGATCATATGACTATATATATATATGTTGTTGTTCTAAGAATGATCATGATGCCCTCATGTCCGTATTTTATTTTTATCGACACCTCTATCTCTAAACATGTGGACATATTTTTTGATTTCGGCTTTCGCTTGAGGACAAGCAAGGTCTAAGCTTGGGGGAGTTCATACGTCCATTTTAGATCATGCTTCTATATCGATATTTATTGCATTATGGGCTGTTATTACACATTATGTCACAATACGTATGCCTATTCTCTCTTATTTTACAAGGTTTACATAAAGAGGGAGAATGCCGACAACCAGGATTCTGGGCTGGAAAAGGAGCAAATATTAGAGACCTATTCTGCACAGCTCCAAAAGTCCTAAAACTTCATGCAAGTTATTTCCCGAATATATAAAAAATATTGAGCGCAAGAAGTACCAGAGGGGGCCACCCACCAGCCATGAGGGTGGGGGTGCGCCCTACCGCCCTGGGCGCGCCCCCTGCCTCGTGGGCCCCCTGGTGGCCCTCCGATGCCCATCTTCTGCTATATGGAGTCTATCGTCGAGGAAAAAATCATAAGCAAGCTTTCGGGACGAAACTCCGCCGCCACGAGGCGGAACCTTGGCGGAACCAATCTAGGGCTCCGGCGGAGCTGTTCTGCTGGAGCTGTTCTGCCGGGGAAACTTCCCTCCGGGAGGGGGAAATCATCACCATCATCATCACCAACGATCCTCTCATCGGGAGGGGGTCAATCTCCATCAACGTCTTCACCAGCACCATCTCATCTCAAACCCTAGTTCACCTCTTGTATCCAATCTTTGTATCCAAACCTCGGATTGGTACCTGTGGGTTGCTAGTAGTGTTGATTACTCCTTGTAGTTGATGCTAGTTGGTTTACTTGGTGGAAGATCATATGTTCAGATCCATTATGCATATTAATACCCCTCTGATTATGAACATGAATATGCTTTGTGAGTAGTTATGTTTGTTCCTGAGGACATGGGAGAAGTCTTGCTATTAGTAGCCATGTGAATTTGGTATTTGTTCGATATTTTGATGAGATGTATGTTGTCATCCCTCTAGTGGTGTCATGTGAACGTCGACTACATGAGACTTCACCATTGTTTGGGCCTAGAGGGAGGCATTGGGAAGTAATAAATAGATGATGGGTTGCTAGAGTGACAAAAGCTTAAACCCTAGTTTATGCATTGCTTCGTAAGGGGCTGATTTGGATCCATATGTTTGATGCTATGGTTATGTTTACCTTAATACTTCTGTTGTAGTTGCGGATGCTTGCAATGGGGGTTAATCATAAGTGGGATGCTTGTCCAACTAAGGGAAGTACCCAAGCACCGGTCCACCCACACATCAAATTATCAAAGTACCGAACGCGAATCATATGATCATGATGAAAACTACTCGATGATAATTCCCATGTGTCCTCGGGAGCGCTTTTCTCCATATAAGAAATTGTCCAGGCTTGTCCTTTGCTACAAAAAGGATTGCGCCATCTTGCTGCACCTTATTTACTTTTATTACTTGCTACTCGTTACAAATTACCTTATCACAAAACTATCTGTTACCGGTAATTACAGTGCTTGGAGAGAATACCTTACTAAAAACTGCTTATCATTTCCTTCTGCTCCTCGTTGGGTTCGACACTCTTACTTATCGAAAGGACTACGATAGATCCCCTATACTTGTGTGCCATCAACGGGATTGATTGAATCCCCGACATCGTGGTTCAACTGATGAGATCATCGTGGAACATGCGGAGCCAAGATGGGTATCCAGATCCCGCTGTTGGTTATTGGCTGGAGAGATGTCTCAGTCATGTCTGCATGGTTCCCGAACCCGTAGGGTCTACACACTTAAGGTTCGGCGATGCTAGAGTTGTTATGGGAAATAGTATGTGGTTACCGAAGGTTGTTCGGAGTCTTGGATGCGATCCTGGACGTCACGAGGAGTTCCGAAATAGTCCGGAGGTGACAAATTATATATGGGAAGTCTTGTTTTAGTCGCCGAAATGATTTTGGGCGTTATCGGTATTGTACCGGGACCACCGGAAGGTGTTCGGGGGTCCACCGGGTGGGGCCACCTGCCCCTGTGGGCCTAATGGGCTGAACAATGGAGGTAACCATCCGCTGGTGGGCTGGTGCGCTCCCCCCCCCCAAGGGACCCAGGCACCTAGGGTTAGAAACCCTATGGGTGGGGGCGCCTCCCACCTGACTTGGGGGGAATGTCTCCCCTTCCCCCCCCCCCATGTAGATGGGATCTGGGGGGCGGCCCCCTCTCCCCTTCCCTTATAAATAGGGGGCGGGAGGGCTGCCATACCCTTCCCCTGGCGTAGCCCCTCCCCCTCTCCAACACCTCCTCCTCCTCCATAGTGCTTGGCGAAGCCCTGCCGGAGAACCACGAGCTCCATCACCACCACGCCGTCGTGCTGTCAGAGTTCTCCCTAAACTTCTCCTCTCCCCTTGCTGGATCAAGAAGGAGGAGACGTCCCCGGGCTGTACGTGTGTTGAACGCGGAGGTGTCGTCCGTTCGGCGCTGGATCGGATCTTCCGTGATTTGAATCGCCGCAAGTACGACTCCATCATCTGCGTTCCTTGTAACGCTTCCGCTTAGCGATCTTCAAGGGTATGAAGATGCACTCCCTCTCTCTCGTTGCTAGCATCTCCTAGATTGATCTTGGTGACACGTAGGAAATTTTTTGAATTATTGCTACGTTCCCCAACAGTGGTATCGGAGCTAGGTCTATGCGTAGATTCTATTCATGAGTAGAACACAAAGTAGTTGTGGGCGATGATTTGTTCAATTTGCTTACCGTTACTAGTCTTATCTTTATTCGGCGGCATTGTGGTATGAAGCGGCCCGGGCCGACCTTACACGTACGCTTACGTGAGACTGGTTCCTCCGACTAACATGCACTTGATGCATAAGGTGGCTAGCGGGTGTCTATCTCTCCCACTTTAGTCAGATCGGATTCGATGAAAAGGGACCTTATGAAGGCTAAATAGCAATTGGCATATCACCGTTGTGGCTTTTGCGTAGGTAAGAAACGTTCTTGCTAGAAACCCATAGTAGCCACGTAAAACAAGCAACAACAATTAGAGAACGTCTAACTTGTTTTTGCAGGTTATGCTATGTGATGTGATGTGGCCAAAAGGATGTGATGAATGATATATGTGATGTATGAGATTGATCATGTTCTTGTAATAGGAATCATGACTTGCATGTCGATGAGTATGACAACCGGCAAGAGCCATAGGAGTTGTCTTAATTTATTGTATGACCTGTGTGTCAATGAAAACGCCATGTAATTACTTTACTTTATCGCTAATCATTAGCCATAGTAGTAGAAGTAATAGTTGGCGAGACAACTTCATGAAGACACGATGATGGAGATCATGGTGTCATGCCGGTGACGATGGTGATCATGCCGCGCCTCGAAGATGGAGATCAAAGGCGCAGGATAATATTGGCCATATCATGTCACTTTGTGATTTGCATGTGATGTTTGTCATGTTTAAATCTTATTTGCTTAGAATGACGGTAGCATAAATAAGATGACCCCTCACTAAAATTTCAAGAAAAGTGTTCCCCCTAACTATGCACCGTTGCGAAGGTTCGTTGTTTCGAAGCACCACATGATGATCGGGTGTGATAGATTCTAATGTTCGCATACAACGGGTGTAAGCCAGATTTACACATGCAAAACACTTAGGTCGACTTGACGAGCCTAGCATGTACAGACATGGCCTCGGAACACGAGAGACCGAAAGGTCGAACATGATTCATATAGTAGATACGATTAACATGGAGATGTTTACCGTTGATGACTAGTCCGTCTCACGTGATGATCGGACACAGCCTAGTCGATTCAGACCATGCATCACTTAGATGACTAGAGGGATGTCTATCTGAGTGGGAGTTCATTAAATAATTTTATTAGATGAACTTAATTATCATGAACTTAGTCTAAAACGTCTTTACAATATGTCTTGTAGATCAAATGGCCCATGCTAATTTTGCCTCAACTTCAACGCGTTCCTAGAGAAAACCAAGCTGAAAGACGATGGTAGCAACTATATGGATTGGGTCCATACCTTGAGGATCATCCTCATAGCTGCCAAGAAAGCATATGTCCTTGATGCACCGGTAGGTAACGCACCCATTTTCCCAGCAACTCAAGACGTTATAAACGCCTGGCAGTTCCATAGTGATGATTACTCCCTGATTCAGTGCGGCATGCTTTACAGCTTAGAACCGGGGCCCCAAAAGTGTTTTGAGCAGCATGGAGCATATGAGATGTTCCAAGATCTGAAAATGGTTTTCCAAGCTCATGCCCGGGTCGAGAGATATGAAGTCTCCGACAAGTTCTACAGTTGTAAGATGGAGGAAAACAGTTCTGTCAGCAAGCATATACTCAAAATATCTGGGTTGCACAACCGCTTGTCTCAGCTAGGAGTTAATCTTCCAGATGACTCGGTCATTGACAGGATCCTCCAGTCGCTTCACTACAAAAAAAAGACACATCCATGACATTTTGGGTCGAACAAAAAAAATTCTGTCATACTTATGACACTTCTATGACGATAATTGTGACAAAACCCGGTATCATCATAGATGTGGTGGGGTCCTACTTCTATGACACAAAATCATGACAGAAAATGGGCTTTTTGTCCTGGGCGGGCCGGAGACGCAGCTGCGTGACATTCTTTGGGCCGTCCATGAGGGAAAAACCAAGGTAGAAGCGAGGGCGAGGAAAATATCGGGGTGTTCCCGGTTACGGTGGATGGTCGGAGCCGAGCGATGCGCGTTTCTCTCGTACACGCACACGCGTGGGTGCGAGGCGCTAGGCTCTAACTGAACCCGAGCGAGGCATTGGGCTCTCACTGAACCCGAGCGATTGCACTGCAGGCTACGCGTTACTGAACCCGAGCGATCGATCGATGGCTGTTAACTGAACCTGATCGCGCAATTCCTTCGCTACTGCTGCTAACTAAAGACGATCGATGCTTCCTCTAGATGAACAGTGAGTGTTGCGGGGGGTTGGATGAACAGTTCCCGGTGGGGTGGATGAACAGGACCCTGTGGTGTTGCCTCTGGATGAACAGGACCCCGATCGATCGAGCCGGTTGGGGCTGGATGAACAGGACCCCATGGAGGGCTGGATGAACAGGACTACGCCATGGAGGGCAGGATGAACAGTAGACGGTGGAGGGCTGGATGAACAGTAGCCCATGGAGGGCTGGTTGAACAGGAGCCCGTGGAGAGGGCTGGTTGAACAATAGCCGGTGGAGTAGCGCGCGGTGGAGGCTAGATGAACAGGAGCCCGTGGATGAACAGTCGCAGGTCGAGGCTGGAGGAGGTCGATGGTGGATGAACAGTAGCCCATGGAGGCTGGGGGGGATCGAAGGTGAAGATGAACAGTATCCCGTGGAGTCCCGTTTTGCGGTACGCCATACGCCTCCCGATCAACAGGACCCCCGTTTCGACCATAGGAGGTCCGTTTCCTCCGTTTTGCGGTACGCCAGACCCCTCCCGATGCATAGGATCCCGTTTCAAACATGGTCGGTCAAACACAAGGCTGTTTCCATCGTTCTGCGGTACGCTAGGCCTCGTTTCCATCGGCTGTTCCGTCCAAGCCCTCCCGATGAACATGACGACGCATTACGTTCCGACCCAACCGGTTGGCTCCCCATGAACACGACGACGTTGTTTCTCCGTTCCGACCCAGCCATGTACACGAGCCCTGGCCGTACGTATGCACGAGTAGGCGTTCAAGACCTTGCCCGTATGTACGTACGTGGTCGTATTTTCTTTCTTGCACATTGGCCGTTGTACGTACGTGTACATGCTACGTGCGCGCCTCTACTACAACACATGCACGCCTCTACATCGATTAGTATGTACGTACATGTTCACGACCAGAATGACAACGCCACTTACGCTTCGAACAGGTGGATCCCGACTGTCAGGCACTTCCTTACGTGCGAAGATGTAGCTGGTGGGTCCCAGCAGTCAGGGGGGCGAATCGTTTTTTTTTGCCCGGACGCACTTCCTTGCGTGCGAAGATGTAGCTGGTGGGTCCCAACAGTCAGGGGGAAACGTTTTTTTCATGAAATATGGTGGCCCGTCCAGTGGGTCCCCGCTGTCAGGTGGAGGAATAATTATTTTGCGCGTAATAAGGAGGCACTTCCTTGCTGCGGCCGTGGACCCAGTTGTCAGCCGCTCCACCTACAGTCCACGTCCGACAGAAGCCGTGCCTTGACCACGTTGACCATCCCGCGCTGAGAGCACCAGGGCGGTGGACGACGGCGAGGCCTAGGAAGGGGACGATGCGGATTCAGGGAAGATGCGGCAGTGGAAGCCCGCACGGAGAGGAGTACGAGGGTTCGCTGCTCGGCTGCGGTGTGAGGCTGCCGCCGCCGCAGGGTCTGGCCAGCGGTGGGAATAGTAGGGCGGTGAGGCCTCCACGGCAGCACAGCCGGCCACGGGAGGCAGGAGCATGCGGCACGACCGGCGCTGCTTTGGCGGCTGGAGTAAGAAGACCAGAGGTTGAAGAAGCACAACGGCCGTTGGATGGACATCGTACGGTCACTGGAGCTAGAATCATTCATATTGACTAAGTTGACAAAGCACTCCTCCCCGTCAACTTAGTAGGCCCACAAGTCAGCCACTCACCACTGTGGGTCCCAACTAGCAGGGGAGTTTTCATTTTTTTTGTGCATAATAAGGCGACACTTCCGGTGGGTCCGAGCTGACAGCGGGGGGAACATTTTTTTCGTGAAATACGGTGGCCCGTCCGGTGGGTCCTAGCAGTCAGGGGGAAACGTTTTTTTCGCCAAATATGATGGTCCATCCGGTGGGTCCCTGCTGTCAGGTGGAGGAATAATTATTTTCCGCGTAACAAGGAGGTACTTCCTTGCGGCTGTCGTGGACCCAGTTGTCAGCCTCTCCACGTACAGTACTCTTCCGATGGAAGTCATTCCTTGACCATGTTGACCACGCCGCGCCGAGAGCACCGGGGTGGTGGACGGCGGCGAGGCCTAGGAAGGGGACAACGCGGAGCCATGGAAGATGCGGTAGTGGATGCCCACGCGTAGAGGAGTATGAGGGTTCACTGATTCGCTGCGGTGTGAGGTTGTCGTCGCCGCAGAATAACAGGGGTTGTGGGTGAGTACAGCGATGGCCTGGCCAGCGGTGGGAGTAGTAGGGGCGGTGAGGTCTCCACCGCATCGCAGCCGGCCACGGGAGGCAGGAGCACGAGGCACGACCGGCGGCTGGTTTGGGCGGCTGGAGAAAGAAGACCAGAGGTTGAAGAAGCACTACGGCCCTTGGATGGACATCGTACGGTCATTGGAGCTAGAATCGTGCATATTGACTAAGTTGACAAAGCCCTCCGTCCCCGTCAACATAGTAGGCCCACAAGTCAGCTTGCCACTATACTGGGTCCCAGCTAGCAGGGGGAGTATTCATTTTTTTGTGTGTAATAAGGACGCACTTCCTTGTGTGCAAAGATATAGCTGGTAGGTCCGAGCTGTCAGCGGCGGTAATGTTTTTTCGCGAAATACAGAGGCCCTTTCAGTGAGTCCCAGATGTCAGGTGGAGGAATCATTATTTTGCGCGTAATAAGGAGGCATTTTCTTGCATGTGGCCATGGACCCAGCTGCCAGCCTCTCCACGTACGGTCCACTTCAGATGCATGTTGGTCGTTGACCACGTTAACCAGGCCGTGCCGAGAGCACCAGGGTGGTGGACGACGGAGAGGCCTAGGAAGGGAACGACACGGAGGAAGGGAAGACTCGCCAGTTGTTTCCCACGTGGAGGGGAGTACGACTCTATGAGGGTTTACTGGTTCGTCTGCCGTCGTCGGAGAATAACAACACGTGTGGGTGAGTAGAGGGATGGCTAGGCCAGCGATGGGAGTACGGTGGGGCGGTGAGGCCTGCGCGATAGCATAGCCGGCCGCGGGGAGGAGGGAGCAGGCAGTCCTGCCGGCGCTTGTTTGAGCGGCTGGAGCAGGAAGAGCAGAGATTGAAGAAGCACGACGGCCATTGGATGGACATCCAACAGTCACTGCTGGTGCGTCAACCTTTTTTTAGGAAAGCCTCAAATCTGTGGAAAACAGCATACAGCCCATCTGCCATTATTTCTAATAATTTACAGCCCATTTGCTAATTCTTAAGGTGTTTTTTGGAGCTCATATTCTTTTTGTTAGCATTACAGCCCATATTGTGGCCACGGTTAAAAAATTATACAAAATGTTGCATATTTCGGTGCGGTCCGAACTGTTTTCAATCCCGAAATTTTGAGTCATGTTCAAACTGATTTTAAAAATGAATGTATATCAATATAAAATCCAACAAATTGTCCACGCATAAAACTTAATGCAATTTAAAATCTTGAAATGAAAAAAAGAAATTTGAAAGTAATTGCCGGTTTGATGTGTTTTAAAATGTGCAGCCCATTTCTCATTACTGATAGGCCATTTTCTCGTCCAGCCGAATGAAGCTCTCCTCGTCTTGAAAGATTTGCATCCCAACAGGCCTGACAAAGCGACATACTTGGCAAATCACAAAAAAACTGGGCTAGCCATTTTCAGAGAGAGAAAAACACTATTGGGCTGGTCTGTGGTAAACATAAAAGAGAAGGTTGTCTAGACAGGCCAGAGTGTCCCGCATAGCCCAGTTGACACCCTGCTTTCGTCTCAAAAACAAATTAGATAAATGCCACAGCAAATATGGCGATTCATAAAAATGCCACTACAATTTCCAAACTTTGAAAATGCCACTGCAATTTTTGCAAACTTTGGAAAACGCCACTGCAATTTGCAAGCTTTGAAAAACGCCACTCCAAACTTCGAAAATGCCACTGGAAATGGCATTTTTCAAAGCTTGGAAATTGCAGTGGCATTTCTCAGAAACACCAGATTTGGAGTGGCATTTATCAAATTAACCCAAAACAAAAATAACTGGGCAAGCTGCTGGGTCCCTGGTGTCAGCCGCTCATTGTGCAACTCTCTCGTTTATTGACTATGTTGACAATGGCATGGGACCCAGATGTCAGAAATTCATTAGGAGGAGCCATTTTTTTATTGGATCGAAATAAGGAGGCACTTGCTTGCGTACTACCATGACCTTGGCAGGTCCCTGCTGTCATACTCTCCACATACAATCATCTCCTGATTGTGTACGCGTCAACTTGGTAGGCCCACAAGTCAGCCTCTAAACCCGTGGAGGACAAATACAACCCATCTTAAAAAATAACAGCCCATTCCATACGTTCAAACGGAAAGTTCAACGAGCAAAGTAACAGGTCTAATCCACATATAGAGTAATGAACTTCCATGTTGACAACCATCATAGCCAAGTTAACTATCTACTCCTACTAATACTCTAGTACCGTACAAGTACTAACTTACTCTTAGCTAACTAGACGATGTCGGCCGCCATCTGTGGCACACGCTAAATGCCGGCAATGACATTGGCCCTTTCCATCCTAGCGTGGTCCACCGAAGCTTCGGCTTCTAAGCGGGAAACCCACTTGATGAGCTGGTAGTAAAAATTAGCGTCGCGAACGCATGCGTGCCCGATAGCCTCCAAGGCTATTTGCCGGGCGCCGGCCTCCACGTAGTCGGCCTAGGTGTGGGCGCTCTGCTCGCGACTCAGAGCGTCGGTGCGCTGCTGCTCCATGTCCCGCTGGCGGCGCAAATCGGCGATACGCTGCTCCTCCGCCAAGCGGTCGCGCTCCAACAACTCCTGCTCCTCCGCCAGGCGGTCGCACTCCAACAAGTCCTCGATCTCCGCATTTCCATCTAAAGACCGATAGAATGCCTCCTCCCTCTGTCTGCCTTCTGGTGAAAAGCCGAACACTAGTTCCAGCGGTGACCGCCTCCGGCCTCGCCTATCGCGGACGGGCGAGGGCATGGCGGACGTGGCGAGAGCGAGGATAAGTGGCGACCGACGTCAGGCTGGTGGGGGCTTATGAGGATAGGGCGAGTTGGGTCACGGTGCCACCATAGAAGGCCGGGAAACAGTACTTATAGGCGGAAGGTAGCGCAACGGTCATCAGAATTCAATGCATAATTAAGCAGGCATGGCTTAGCGCGCCAGCTTGCCATGGAAAACTAGAGAAACTGAAATTCTGAGTGTGTCGTCCCGTCCCGTCCGTGTTGGCTCGCACGCCGGCATGACGGTCAAACGAGTGCACTCGAATCATCTCCCTCCTTGTCAATAATGGTTTCACGGATTTAAAAGGCCCGCAACAATTAAAGCGCATCTTTTTTTGCATCAGTTAGCTGCCTTAATTACGGCCGGCTGCATGCAGGCACTCAAAATCGCTCGCAGCCAGTACGCGGAGCAGCATGCAACGAGTCGCGGTCGAGGGCATTAGTTGATGAACTTTAGCTCGGAGATAAGGCATTTGCGAATGTTTTCGCTGGCATTTTCTTCATATTCGCATGGCATTTTCTTCAGAGCAGCTTGTCAGTTTCTTCAGAGGTAGGCATTTTTATTCAAAAAACTGCCACTTCGGATCTTGCGTCGCAACTAAAACAGCCAGGAGCGCATTAGTAGGCTAGCTAGTGATCGATCAGTAACTTGTAGACACTGAGCGAACAGATATAAGGAACTATTAATGCATCTCAATGATTCACAGATCATATACAAATATGTAGCTCCAAAAGCAAAGATCAGCCACAACTAAAACCAACTAGTATGATTCCCATACATAAGATAAACATGTTAATGCATCTCAATGATTCACAGATCATATACAAATATGTAGCTCCAAAAGCAAAGATCTAGAAAAAACATATGTTCTTCCTACTAACATGGATGCTTCTCTTGGCCAACATTCAGTACAGACTGAAAGACAAATCTGTTTGTGAAGTCTACAATTCCTCTTGCAAACGTAAGTGGTTTCACCAGCAGCTGGAACCATGAGAATGAACCACACATGATGGAGGAACATCCACTGCAATATGATTTGGTCTTCTCTTGATCACACGGCGAGACTATTTTCGGAATACAAACTTTAACTTAGGCAAAATCATGCCCATTGTATAATCAGACCAAAGCAATGAAGCACCTAGTGTTGGCCAATAAATAGTACAGTACTACTTTTCTGCAGTCCATGAAGTGACTATCCAATCTTTCTGTGTCTATTTTCAAATGGCACTGCATGCAGTGACTATAGTATTCTCTTGTGCAGTTCAACCAAAATTGCGGTCACTTTGTGTGTTTGTCAAATAGCAACGGGCAGACATCTCTGTCTGCACAAATATCAAGCAGCTAGTAAACATATACCCCACCTTGTATTTTCGGTTTAAACATGTCTCTTCCGCTTAGCATCTGTCATGTTTTGCACTAGACAATTTGATACAGTCATGTTTTGCCCTGGACAATTTCATACTGAATTGATTTGCTTGTTCAGAGTAGAAATATAACGCCTATTCTTCATCAGACCAAGGATATCCATGTTCACAGTGATGGAAGAGGTGAAATGGATACAACCGAAATTGAGCATCCAATCATTGAATCATGTCCTGCACCTCCAATGTAGGTCCACCCTGCCAATAAATTCACATGCAAACCACTAGTATTACTATCTAATGACAGTACAAAAAGAGTAGCAATATAGTAGCAAACCATGTACCTTCTTAATGAACAGCTCATAGTGCCACCAATTGGATATAAAGGTTTGGAAGAAAACATGCTCCTAATGTTGAACCAGTTGGACTTTTTGTGCAGTTCCACCAAAATCGAGAATCCCTGTTTGCATAGATATTGAAAGTGTGATTACTATAAAAGTGGCACTAGTTGAAGCATAGACTCACAAATATAAGCATTCCAATTTCTTAATGGGAAAAGGTAGCAAGACTATTTCTAACCACCTGTTTGAAGGAATAAATAAGGCAACAGAGGCTGATGTCAGAAAGGCATATATAGTTCTTTCTGAAAGAATGATCGATTCTTGACCTTTCCTCTTATTTTAAGCATATTTTGTGTAGTTCAACTAAAATAAAATGCCATCACTGCCTTGACAATTCAGTGACACTGTACAAAAGGAAATGACTTAACATTACATCATGATGTCAGGTATGTAGTCGACAGGCATTAGAGACAAACTTACAGACCTCCTCCGATAACATAATAAATATTAATTTTAACAAAGGTGTGACTAGCTTTACCGGGATAATTTGAGTGAACTCTACACCCTCTGTTCCTCAATATAAGACGTTTTCGTGGTTCAGTTTAAAGAACCCAAAAGTATACTAGTATTTAGAAACACAGGTAGTAGTTTTCTTGAGCACATATCTGGGAAAGCTTGCCACACTTTATTTATCTCCATATGCTAATGCAACACCATTCGAAATTTCAAATACTACAAATATACACTAATCCAGTAGAGTAGTTATTTTATTACAGGGTACAGTAGAATGGTTTTACTGAACAGATTTCAATAAATTTTGGCACTGGAAGATTTCTATAAGAATTAACAATACAAAATGTAAAGGTAACACGCTTCAGCATTGGTATACTAGCTGTGCATGAGCATTAAACCAAATACAAACGTCTGAAGGTAACTAGCATTATTAACTAATGACAGTATAAAAAATTTCAAACCATGTACCTCCAAGGTAAATATCATTTCGAACTCGGGGGGGGGGGGGCTTAAAAATTGCTATCCCAATCTTGATAATCGATCAAACATAAAAACTTGATCGAATGAATCAAGAGAACAGCCGGAGGAGGAGGTGCCCACTCTTGACCTTTCCTCTTGTCTTCATAATTTTTTGTGCAGTTTAACCAAAATAAAATGACATCGGCGCCTTGGCATTTTGGTGACACTATATAAAAAAATTAACTTATCTCATGAAAGTGAGGTATGTAATCTATAAGCATTAACAATGCAAAAATCTGAAGGTAGTAACAAGTTTCATCGTTGGTATACTGGTTGTGCAACAGCATTAGAATGCCTTAGCTGAAAAATCTTTAATAGATCCACAATCAACGGCTAACCCTCAAATAATCTAGTGACATTAAATGGTATTGCTTAAATTTATCAGTGGCATTAGACTGAGTGCGACATTAGTTAAATGTGGCATCACTTTAGCAGTAGCATTGCTTGACTTGACTACTGGCGTTATACCACTGCTAGAAAAAGGGCCTATAGTCCCGGTTCGTAAGGGCCTTTAGTCCCGGTTCCTGAACCGGGACTAAAGTGTCGGTACTAATGCCCCGACCCTTTAGTCCCGGTTCAATCTAGAACTGGGACTGATGGGCCTCCACGTGGGCAGTGCGCAGAGCCCAGTCAGGAGACCCTTTGGTCCCGGTTGGTGGCACCAACCGGGACCAATAGGCATCCACGCGTCAGCATTTCTGTGGCTGGGGTTTTTGTTTTTTTTTGAGGGGGGGGGGTTGGGGGTTTTGGGGGGTTAATTTAGGTGTTTCATATATTGTGTTAGCTAGCTATAATTAATAGAGAGAAGTGTCCTCTCTTATGTCCGTGCTTGGTCGACGCTACGTACTATACATACGTATAGAGAGGACTAGACATGCTGGCTAGCTAGTAAGCAAACGAAGGAAACAGAAGATCGTCATGAACATATATGCATACAGAGAGAAGTGATATCGACCACCTCTCCTTCTCCGAGAGATTGGTCGAACAACAAGTTCTCGTATATCTATCTGACACTACCGGCTACATATATACAATAATTATATCTTACAAATAAAATCATACGGACTCAGGGTCCACATAGAATTCTCCATCTTCAAGGATCACGTGGTCAAGAAAGAATGCCGCCAATTCCTCTTGAACTGCTCGCATGCGAGATGGTGCTAGGAGTTCATCCCGCTTCCGAAACATCTAATTTGAAGAAGGGGGTCAATACATATATATATATATGAATGAATGAAACTCAACACAAATGATGGTAATAAAATAAAATTGTGAATGTTGTTATTTACGTACTTCATATTGTTTGTTAGAGTACCCGCCCCGCTCACAGGTCGTGTGGCGGATGGACTCGCAGATGTAGTATCCACAGAAATCATTCCCTTGTTCCTGCCACAACCACTTTACAAGAAATAGAGGTCAATCAAACTGATAAGCAAGAATGCTAAATGGTATTGATGAAACTAGCGCTTGAATCACTAGGATATGCGCGGAACATGCTACTATAGTACTTACTTTCGGGTGTCTAAATTCCAGCTCCTTCGGCAGTCCCGGAACTGTTTTGATGAATTTTCTCCAAACCCTGCCGGACAAAGAAAACAATTACTTGATATCAGGAAATGAACAAAGTTGCTGATATGGTGGATAATGATCGATTTAACTTACTTCTGGAGTATTTGAGTCATGTCTGCATAGTCCTGGGGATCTTTTCGTTTTGAGTCTAAGACGGTTACTAGTCCCTGCTCAAGCTTAATCTCTAGGAGAATATAGTGGAAACTGCACACGCATGCATAACTCATGAATTACATTACTATAACCTTGACTAATATATAAGGGAAACCGAATACGCACAAGACAGTAACACTCAATTGAAGTTGTAAGGAAAGAGTATTATATCTTTGTTTTGATTTATTACGAACGATCATAGCAAGTTGGCCTCGGTAGCTGCGGCATGAAGTTTAACCTGAGTTGCAT
This sequence comes from Triticum urartu, assembly GCF_003073215.2. NCBI lineage: Eukaryota > Viridiplantae > Streptophyta > Magnoliopsida > Poales > Poaceae > Triticum > Triticum urartu. The sequence continues at coordinate 214,126,745 of NC_053025.1, read as the reverse complement.
CTATGAGATATGTGTTAATGAACCCAATATCACCGACTTGTCTTTTCTTCAATTCAGCGATCTTCAATCTGCATAATATAGTGAGGATGATTATAAATACATGCAATGAAAGAGCTAAGCTATATAGAGAAACTTAATGACAGAAGTAGTACTACTTACAGACAGTAGCAGGCGACCGTTATTTTATCGAGGGCCAATTGATTGAAAAACTGATAGAACTCCTCAAATGGAACAGGCAACAGATCAATTCCAACGAGGTCATGCTCCTTTTTAACTTTCACATACAAAGTACTCCTCCCCCCAGAGTCTCTGCAGATTTTCAAGTACCAATCATGCAATCTTCGCATCATCGTTGATAGAGATCTTTCATCTTTGACGAGAGGCTTTGTATCTGCATGTCCATGGGTTCATCATGTACTTCGTCGGGCAGGTAATCTGCAATATTGCTATAACCAGGCACCATCCTCGGATCATTAGCGACGTTGTGGCTAGGCACCTTGAGCGGGGGGCACGATTGCTTCGCTTGTTCGCCGAGCTGGGCAATTTGTTTCCCAGCTCGTCGTTCTTTCAGCCTTTGATCACTGACAGTACTTCCCGATCGCTCCGCTTCGGCAAATTCCTTTCCAATAACGCGGTCATAGTTTCCTTTCGGCGGATCAGACTTCGGTGGTTTTGTCAGGGCAGCCAGAGTGCGCTTCACTTTCACCCGATCTACCTTCTCCTCCGGAGGTGGATGTTTCTTCGCTTTCACCCCTTCAAAGAAGTTCCTCACTTCTTCTCGCGCGATCTCGGCGTTCTCCTCCAGGGTCCTCTCATATGGTAACTTCTCTGGAGTCTTCAGAGAAGGACCGAATCTGTATGTCCTCCCGCCTCTGGTTGTACTGCTAGACGCCGACCGAGCAGACGGAGCGGTTGTCTTCTTTACTTGCTTAAGAGGCGGAGGAGAAGGACTACGACGCGCCGGAGCAGCTGGAGCAGCGGCAGGTCTCTTCCGCCCTTGCTGACGAGGCGAAGAAGAAAAAAAAGAGGAGAAGAAGAAAGGAATAGAGGAGAAGAAGAAAAAATAGAAAAAAAATTCTATTTTTTCTTCTTCTCCTCTATTCCTTTCTTCTTCTCCTCTTCCTTTTCTTCCTCTCCTCGTCTTCTCCTTCTTCTTCTCCTTCTTTCTCTACTTATTTTCCTTTTCCTTATTTTACTTTTTCCTCTCCACTAACATAAAATGCACTAACCTAAAATGCAACAAACATAAAATGCACTAAAGAGGCTCAACTAACCTAAAATCAGTGATAAAATGCACTAACCTAAAATCGATATCTACTAACAACTTAAAAAAATTAATACATATATGAAAAAATTCATATATGAAAAAAAACATCATCATATGATCAACAGAAAAAAAAACATCATCATATCATCAACAAAGAAAAAAACATCATCATATCATCAACCTAAAGGGCGCCGGCGCGGGGCGACGACGGGGCGGGGCGACGGCGGCGAGCTCGGGGCGGCGATGGGGCGGGGCGATGGCGGCGGGCGCGGGGCGACGACGGGCTCGGGGCGACGGCGCGGGGCGACGACGTACGGGCTCGGGGCGGGGCGACGGCGGCGCGGGGCGACAGACGACGGGCTCGGGGCGGCGACGACGACGACGAACGGCCTGGGGGCGTCGGAGCGAATGGGAGCGGTTGGCCAAAATTTCACAAGTGGTGGCTTATATAGCCAGAGCAATGGTCCCGGTTCGTGCTACGACCCGGGACTAATGCTCCCTTTAGTCTCGGTTGGTGCGACGAACTGGGACCAAAGGCCAATTTTTGGCAGCCGAAAGGGCGGGAAGCGAAGACCATTGGTCCCGGTTGGTGGCACCAACCGGGACTAAAGGGGGGCAATGGTCATGGTTGGTGCCACGAACCGTGACCAATGCCCCCTTTAGTCCCGGTTGGTGCCACCAACCGGGACCAATGGCCTTGTGCTGCATCGCTAGCTGAAGTTTAGTCCCACATCGCTAGCTGAAGGGCGCCGGCACTTGTTTATAAGCGCTGCTGTGCCTCCCCATTCGAGCTCCTCTCTAATGCAGGCTTTCGGGCCTAAACTTGTTACTGCCTGTGGGCCTATTGGGCCTCTGCGGGCCTGAATCCTGGCCCATGTAGGGTTTCTAGTCGTATTCAGGCCGTGGTGGCCTAGTAGGTGGCATTTTTTTGGTTTTTTCTCTTTTATTTCTACATTTTTTGGTTTTTTATTTTTTTATTTCTACTTAAAACTAAATACTTATAGTTTTTTAGTGATTTCTTTTTGCTTTTAGGTCACAAAAATTATAAACTTTCTGTTAGTGCCATTAGTTTTAAATTTTGAATAGTTTAAATTTGAATTTTTAAAAATTTGTGTGAATCACTAGTTTATGAATAACTTTACTATAAAAATAGAATTTTTTTTCTATTTATTTTTTATTTATACTAACAACTAAATACTTATAGTTTTTTAGTGATTTCTTTTTGATTTTAGGTCACAAAAATTATAAACTTTCTGTTAGTGCCATTAGTTTTAAAATTTTGAATAGTTTAAATTTGAATTTTATAAAATTTGTGTGAATCACTAGTTTATGAATAACTTTACTATAAAAATAGAATTTTTTTTTCTTCTTTGCTATTTATTTTTTATTTATACTTACAATTAAATACTTATAGTTTGATTTTAGGTCACAAAAATTATATTCTTTTTGCTATTGAAGAATATTATAGTTTTATTTTAGTTGATCATAACATAATATTTTAATTGATTGTTTTTATTTTCATAAAAGTTTTGTAGTTCATTCTGTTTGCTATTAATTCATTATTTGAGCTAAATGACTCTGAAATTGGAACTATGTAAAACATATAGCTCTCCAGAGCATCTAATTAATTAAACCATACATTGAAACTATGTAAAACATTTCAATGCGAAAACAAATGCGATCATAATCGCAACCAAGGTAACAATTGATCCAACGGCATAATGATACCAAGCCTCGGTATGAATGGCATATTTTCTAATCTTTCTAATCTTCAAGCGCATTGCATCCATCTTGATCTTGTGATCATCGACGACATTCGCAACATGCAACTCCAATATCATCTTCTGCTCCTCAATTTTTTTTATTTTTTCCTTCAACAAATTGTTTTCTTCTTCAACTAAATTTAACCTCTCGACAATAGGGTCGGTTGGCATTTCCGATTCACATACATCCTAGATAAATAAAATCTATGTCACGTTGGTCGGCATAATTTTCATAAACAATAAATGAACCAATAGTTATAAAGATAATATACATACCAAATCCGAATCATAGACAGGACGAGGGCCGACGGGGGCGGATACCAAAACCATCGCACTATATAAGATGCAATAATAAATGTAAGAAAATGATACAAGTATCTATCTAAACATACAAGTAAGAATATTTTTCCTTTCAGAAAGAAGATAAGAACAAGAGGCTCACCACGGTGGTGTCGGTGATGAGATCGGCGCGGGTGATCGACGGCGGTGAAGACGGGGACGGGGCATGACGGACCGCTAAATCTAGACAAATCTCGAGGAAAATGGAGCTTGGAGGTCGAGCTTCGAGAGGAGAAAGCTTAAGTAGTGTGGCTCCGGCATTCCATCGAACACCTCATGTGCATAGGAGGTGAGCTAGAGCACCACAAAGCCCTCTCCCCCTTGGCCAAAAAAAAAGAGAGCACTGTGCTCTGCTCTTGCGCGAGGGGGTATATATAGGCACCTCATTGGTCCCGGTTGATGACATGAACCAGGACTAAAGGGAAGCCTTTGGTCCCGGTTCAAGCCACCAACCGGGACCAATGGTGGTGGGCCAGGAGCGAGGCCCATTGGTCCCGGTTCGTCCCACCAACCGGGACCAAAAGGTCCAGACGAACCGGGACCAATGGCCCACGTGGCCCGGCCGGCCCCCTGGGCTCACGAACTGGGACCAATGCCCACATTGGTCCTGGTTCTAGACTGAACCGGGACTAATGGGCTGAGCCGGCCTGGACCATAGCCCTGTTTTCTACTAGTGTACTAACAGCAAAAAAGTGACACTAAGAGCATGGGAGGCCCATTCGGACAGTGGGCGCACCAGTACGATGTACCTCCACGGACGCATAGAGTGGTGAGGGAGGTATGGTTGCCCAGAGCAACAAATATCCAGGCAGCATATGTGGATTACGTCCCATTTTTGTTATGTTTAGCCACCTTTTTCCTATGTCAGGACAACAAACCGATCGACCTGGTCATTCTCTATTGCGTTGTCATGCCTTTCTACCCTTCTTCAACCAAGAGACACGAGATTTGTTCCTTAGCTACTGATTTTCCCCTTTTCAACCTAGATGCGGGTTTGATGCCTACTCTCTTGGACAGTACAGTCTCCCTTCCTTTCCTTATTCAACCCACACATGGATTAGTCTGCATGAAGTAGGGTTTCCTTTAATAGTGCAAATTAAGGTTTTCATCTGCGTGACCAGTAGAGCATTGGATAGCAAATTGGGAAGATGGTGGAGTGGAAAAAGATCCACATGCAGCGACATGGCAGATGGGGCAATAGAACAAGGGTATGGTTCAAACAGAGGTAGCATACCTGAGGGTCGGCGGGAAGTGGCTTCGCTCGTGGTCGTCGTCCTCTGCACGCACTACGGCAGCGAGCTTGGGGACGGAGGCCATCCCGCGCGGGCGCTAGGTCTGAGAGGACGGCCTTGTCATCAGTGCGTGACCTCGCTCGCCGACGACGAGTGTGTCAATGTTGCACGTCCTTTTCTTCCCTGGTGGATCTATGACCAACGGTGAGGAGGGAGAGAGAGGTCGTCTTTTTTAGATCTGGAGAGAGGGTGATAGTGTGAGAAGCAAGTTGGCAGCCCTTAGCAAGAAAGCTCTGAAGCTCCAGTCTATATATCTTTTTTATACTACTAGTACTAGAGGTGAAGTAGTGGTAGAGTAATTTATATTTTCTCTGCAAACAGTACCGGTTAGTCGTGCTTCAAAACTGAACGACACGCCATTAAAAAATAAAGTCAAGAAATAATGTGGCACCTCGGGCCAACGCAGCACGAGAAATTACACACCATGTTTTGTTGACCTGTGATCCCGTTCCAACATGTCAGTGAGACGACGACGAGTCCTTTTGTACAATTTCTGAAAGGACGTGTAGGACGGGGCGCCTCTTCGTGTACCGTGGCAAACTGGCAACCATCCACGGACTCTTCGCCTTTCCCTCTCGATTTGGAACTGCTGTCGCACGCTCTTCCTCCCTCCTCCATTTTCCTTCACCCTTCCTTCTGCCATTGTTCAATCATATTCTCCATGGAGGGAACAAGCCGGAAACGACCCCGTTATTCTTGCCCTGATCTAAATGATGACGTGGTGGGGGAGCTCATTGATCGGTGCGATGTCATCACCTCGGCTAGCATGGCAGGTTCATTCAAGCCCATTCTCGACTCAACTAATAAGATCATTACAAGGAACCCAAGGGTCAAGGAGCGGTTTGATCTCCCTTTTCTTCTTCGCTATAAGCCTGTTCGCATGGGCGCAGACGATGGAGGCCTCGCCTTGTGCAAGTTGATGTCGCTTGATAATGATACGTGTGATGTCAAGATGCCATTGCTTAAGGGTAAGTCTTGGGCTAGCGCAAATGGAGATTGGGTTGTTTATATTGGCTACAATTGCGAGTGGGAACTTGTGAATGTGTACACTCGTGAGCAGATTCCACTTCCAAAAATCTTAGAGTGCCCTGAGGTTGAGCACACAGATGATCTACGTACGTTCAAATACGATCATGCTGACTGTCGTCTATTGAAGATAGCAATTTATCGAGTTCCCAACCGCTCTTGGAATTACAAGAACTATCAAGTTGTTGCTATCTTCGACAAACTTGTTGTCGTCCTTCGTGGTTCGACTGGATGGATATTGCTCAAAAATCAGTTTCTATACACGGATGTGTACTGTGATGCAATTGAATACAAGGATCTTGTGTTTGCTGCCACCACTCGTGGCACTGTTTTTGCATGCGATCCTCGTAGTTTCGGTACATTTGTCTTCCACCGTAATTATAATTGTTTCATCCACATGCATGCGGGTTAGCAAATTTCCCTTTACTAATTAACCTTCTTATTGTGTTTCCAAGATCCTGTGAACATTCCACCACCTATACTTGAAAAAAATTATAAGCAAGGGGGAGATGACGATGGTGATGATCACGAGCATGAGGAGGAGCAGAACTTATATACTCAATGGCGCCTGGCAACTAATTCTGATGGATCACCTCTTCTTGTCTGTATACAGTGCACTCAGACTGTTACTACTGAGGAAGCAGGTGTTGTCTCCCATGGTCTCCCTCTCCTGACCTATTCCAACACCCGTTGCATGGTATTCAGGACGGATACTAGTGTGCTAGCGCCAACACCTTCTCCCTGGTTCAGTATTGATAGTCTTGGAGCAAACTCGCTCTTCCTTGGACCAAACCATCCAATGATGGTGAAAGGCGATCCAGCTGTTGACACAACGTTACTACCATTTATGAGAAGCAACTGTATCTATACCTCGGACATTTCGGTGGTTCCCTACCCTGGTCCTGATATATGCCGCTTCAACCTGGATGATCAGTCCTGCGTTGCTCTCAATATTGACAATAGTTGGCCCTTCCCAGAGCACCTATGGTACAAAGCAAGCATTTCCAACTCCGAGGATTGGTTGAGTTGAAGTTCATTTCATTGCTTATTATTTGTTGTGTGATGAATACTTTAGTATTTGCTAGAATGTTTTGTTGTAAATAATCTATAATCCAACATGTATCCTCGTTGTCGTTGTGTGTTGATGACTTGTTGTATTTAATGAATGGTACATTTTTAGCTGCAAATGCATGTCATAGACTCAATTTATGAATGGTTTTCGAGTCACTTCTTGGAGTGTGAGCACCGTAGTAGTATAGCCAGCATCTGGTTAGTATATGAAGTTGTCACATCACATAGATCCAACCTAATATTGGATTATGCTAGCCCTCCACCGGCGCGCCACTTCAAATGGCGGAGGAAGTGAGAGGTCGCGTCACCTTGTGTCCAGATCAGAGATGCCACGTGTACCAGATGAATGACTCCAAGTTCAACCACCATGATGCTAGGTGCGAGCCAAGGAACACTATTGGAGAGACCCCCCTCATAATTTTCCTACATTGGTCGTTTGATTCATAGGATAGAATGCTATAGGATTTTATTTCCTATGTAATCATGTTTCAATTGGCAATCTAGCATCCACTTCAACTTTTGTTTCACTTCCTTTGTTCCTACGAAGAGAGTACTTGCTCTAAATGATGTGCCGCTGCAAGAGCCGCCTATATTAATTAACCATGCTCTAAAAAGGTGGACCAGCTTTGGCTATAGTAGTATTGTACTAGGTTAGTAGGTGACCTTGCGCTTGGCTCTTCTCCTCTTCCGGAAGTCGAACAATAATGATGGTACAATAGTAGTACTTATGGCAATCTAACACCAAATGAACTGCTGCACGTCCACCGCTTGTAAGCAAAATTTCTCCTCATGTTGCGAGCCACCGCGCATGCGTTGGCGAGGGAGAAGGCATAGTAAGAAAGCTTCTCATCGTTCTGCGAGTTGACGGGACACATCAAAGTTATTTATTAGTACTCTCTTCAAAAAGGGTCGACCATGTCCATGGCTACCATCGCGTCCTCTGTCATTGAGTACATGCACTATTCACGTGCCATCGAGGAGAAAAAATATTGCGTAGTACTAGGTGCCATCGAAGTGCATGTCTCACTTACGCACTGCATATCTCCATTTTCTTGCATGACACGCCACCTTGATGCTAGATGTCCCGCGTGTCATGGAGGCATATAGTATGAATTTGTAAAATGGAGGCATATAGATGTCCCGCGTGCCGGCAACAGGATGAACAAATCTCATGTCTTAAACGAAAGAGTGGAAGAACATAGATTCCCGACGATCAAGAAGGAGCTACAAACCTCGGGGTGGAGCGTCTGCACTCATAATATTTTATATTATTCAGCGATATAAAATCAACCAAATCTCTCCACGTTCCTATACCATTCCATAGTACTATGAGAATAACTTTGAACGTAAGCCATTGATTCACTCTATCCAATGGTCATAGTTGGAAAATCCAAACAAAACCAAGCATTGGATCAACTTTTTTTCGAGATCAACTCTTTTAGCACTTAGATTGTTGTCGCATGTCCACCTAGCCCACCTATATATCCGCTCACGTGTGATGACCACATGAGCTATCCACTCAGATTGTATGTTAAAAAATAAAGGTCGATAACTAATGCGGCACCTCGGGCCAACGCGGCCAAATCGCATTTTGCACGAGAAACTACACACCATGTTTCATTGACATGTGGTCCCGTTCCAACATGTCAGTGAGACGACGACGAGTCCTTTTGTACAATTTCTAAAAGGACGTGTAGGCCGAGGCGCCTCTTCGTGTATCGTGGCAAACTGGCAACCGTCCACCGACTCTTTGCCTTTCCCTCTCGATTTGGAACTGCTGTCGCACGCTCTTCCTCCCTCCTCCATTTGCGTTCACCCTTCCTTCTGCCATTGTTTGATCGTCTTCTCCATGGAGGGAACAAGCCGGTAACAACCCCGTTAAACTTGCCCCGATCTAAAAGATGACGTGGTGGGGGAACTCATTGATCGGTGCGACGTCATCACCTCGGCTAGCATGGCAGGTTCGTTCAAGAACATTCTCAACTCAACTAATAACATCATTACAAGGAACCCAAGGGTCCAGGAGCGGTTTGATCTCCCCTATCTTCTTCGCCATGACCCTACTGACTGACGCGGGGACGAGGGAAACCTCTCCTTGTGCAAGTTGATGCCACTTGATAATGATACGTATGATGTTAAGATTCCATCGCTTGAGTGCAAGGCTTGGGCATGTGCAAATGGAGATTGGGTTGTTTATATTGGGTACAATTGCGAGTGGGAACTTGTGAATGTGTACACTCGTTAGCGGATTCCACTTCCAAAAATCTCTGAGTGCCCTAAGGTTGAGCACACAGATGATCTATGTATGTTCAAATATGATCATGGTGACTGTCGTCTACGGAAGATAGAAATTTCTCGAGTTCCCAACCACTCTTGGAATTACAAGAACTATCGAGTTGTTGCTATCTTCGACAAGTTTGTTGTCATCCGTCGTGGTTCGACTGGATGGATATTGCTCAAAAATCAGTTTCTATACACGGATGTGTACTGTGATGCAATTGAATAAGAGGGTCTTGTGTTTGCTGCCACCACTCATGGCACTGTTTTTGCATGGGATCCTCATAGTTTCGGTACGTTTGTCTTCCACCGTAATTATAATTGTTTCATCCACATGCATGCGAGTTAGCAAGTTTCCCTTCTCTACTAATTAACCTTCTTCTTGTGTTTCCAAGGTCTTGTGGACATTCCACCACCTATACTTGAAAAAATTTATAACCAAGGGGGAGATGAGGACGAGGAGGGCTGATATACTCAGTGGCGCCTGGCAACTTCTGATGGATCACTCCTTCTTGTCTGTATACAGCCCATTGCTGATGTTACTACTAAGGAAGCAGGTGTTGTCTCCCATGGTCGCACTCTCCGGACCTATTCCAACACCCGTTGTATGGTATTCGGGATGGATACTACTGTGCTAGCGCCAACACCTTCTCCCTGGTACCGTATTGATAGTCTTAGAGCAAACTCGCTCTTCCTTGGACAAAACTATCCAATGATGGTGAAAGGCGATCCAACTGTTGTTGACACAACGTTACTACCATTTACGAGAAACAATTGTATCTATACGTCAGACATTGCGGTGGTTCCCTACCCTGATCGTGATATAGTAGGTCGCTTCATCCTGGATGATCAGTCCTATGTTGGTCTAGAGATTGACAGTAACTGGCCATTCCCAGAGAATCGCTTGTGGTTCAAAGCAAGTGTTTCCAACGCCGAGGATTGGTTGAGTTGAACTTCATTTCATTGCTTGCTATTTGTTGTCTGATGAAAACTTTAGTATTGATAATGTATCCTCGTTGTCGTTATGGGTTGATGACCTGTTGTATGTAATAAAATGATATGCCTGTGAAAAACTTACTAAATTTATGAATGGCTTTCGAGTCGCTTCTCTGAGTGGGTGCTGCGACGAGGCAAAAAAGTATTTTCCAAATACATAATTGTACGTGCATTGCAACAGGTTATCGGATGAGGCCAATCAACAATAGTACACTATTTGTACTAGCTTCACATGTTGCACTATCTCTACATCTACGTAGGTAATACAACAAGTTTTAAACTTGAGACCAGCCACCCATCCTCATAAAGAACACTTTTTAACCTAGCATAGGCTCCAGGAAATTTGGCCACAGTGTGAGGTGGGCCATATGTTAATGTGTTCGTTGTACGTAACCAGCACCTCGAATCCTCGATACTACTACTATAAGTAGTAGGAGTAGTAGGGTGGTATGGGCCAGAACAAGCATTCACGTCCAGGAGTACGGCACACGCCACCAGCACGACTTCCATCTGACACCATATTTGTTGGAGTCCGTGCTACAGCAATCTCTTCAACCTTGTCGTTTCTCTAACTCAGCCATCACACGGCGGGCGAGGTGGGGGTTTGCCGATAGTCGGTTTCCTCAACTGCGGTCCCACTTGTAAGGACAACTCCAATGCATGACCCCAAATGGACCTCCATTTTTCCCGGATTCTGTCCATTTGGGTAGGGCAATGGGGTCATGTCCGGGCCATATCTCGGATGTGGTGGCCGTGAGCCGAACGCACAGACGCATCCCGACTGCATACATTTTTCTTTGCAAACACATATCTTTTTTCACCATTGATTTTTTGGTACATGGAAATACATCACCAAAATTTTGACTAGAAAAAAAAGAACCACAAGAATACATTTTAGAAGATATCCAAATTCCATAACTGCTCTTGTAAGTTGGATTAGTGCCTTCTTGATGCATTCATTGTTGATCTGCGGAGGCTCGATCCTGCGTGCTTCTTTCTTCTTCGAGTGTAAAGAAGTAGACGTGTCTAGCCTCTATTCTATCAAAAAGTGCACTAGTCTCATCTCTAAGCCTCTATGCTAGCTAAAAGTGCTAGAACATCTACTAAATTGCGCTCTATCAATATATCGTTGTACTGTTCTTCCCAATACCAAAACTTGCATCCATTCTACACAATAAAATTTTAAGTTAGCACAACTAGTCTAACCCGAGAGCACAACCGAAGATTTGGTCAAGTTCTTCCTCCTTTTGCCAACACGTGGGACATCCAGCATGCAGGTCGTGTCATGCAAGAAAATAGAGTGGTAGGTGAAGCCACGTGATGTGCATCTTGGGTTAAGCTGTAAATAGAATCTTACTACTCTTGACTAACTCAAAAGGCAGCCACCGAAGATCTTTATTGGATTTGTTTTTCATCACCAGCACATCGAGGTGAAAGATGTGCAGGTTCAGTGGGTCCTCTTGCGTTTTCACTGACATGTGGGACCGCATATGAGCGCGTCTGTTGGCTGGCTGAGAAGAGAGATAGAGGAGGGCTGAGCATGGACTCCAGGAAATTTGTTCTACGTAACCAGCACATCGATATAGTGGGGTGGCATGGGCCATAACTAGCATTCATGTCTAGCAGTACAGCACACGCCACCCACATGAGTCCCATCCGACATCAATTTTCTTGGAGTCTGTGCTAGCTACAGCCATCTCTTCTCCCTCCTGATTTCTCAGCCATCGCGCGGTGGGCAGGGTGGGGGTTTGCCGATAGTCGGTTTGCTCAACTGCGGTCCCACTTGTAAGTGAACATGCAACACAACACACATTCCCCCTTGAGCGGCGTGCCGGACAAACCGTGTGGGGGTGCAATGCGAACACGGCAGGCTTTTCCTACTTGTAACTTGTAAAATTTGGTTCTGCTCCATGGAGCGACCGATAGATAGAAATAACGATTTTCCCTAGAGTAATGAGAAGTTTGGTTCCGGCGCGGTTCATGCATGGAGTACGTACGAAAATTATGAAGTTGATGCGAAAGGTAAGATAATTACTAATAGTACCATATACTAGTACATGGATTTGACAGAAAGATAAAGATACATACGGATCCATCAACGACGTCCTCACGCCCTAGTGCACCGGGTCACCAACCGACGTGTGAGGAGCAGCGGCATTGGCGGCAAGCTCAACGTGCTTCTGAACAATGTCGTCCAAGGTTGCCCTGCGGTCCAAGAAGGCCAGCATCCTATCGTCCTCCTCTTGAATGTAGTATTCCTTGTGGACAATTTCAGCGTAGACGTGGATGATTATGTCGATGGTGTCTTGCTGCGCCAGGCGCTGTGCGGCGAGCGCGACCTTGAGGTGGACATTCTCCGGCGCGACGGCGGGCAGTCGCAGGGCCACCAGTGCGTCGAAGAGGTTGTCACCATAGAGGTCGTTGAGGATGGCAGGCATCGCAGAGCCTGGGCGCATGGGCTGGAGGCGTATGTCAAGGTCGTCCGCGAGCTTCTTGACGACGGTGAACATGTCGAGGAAGCCGACGAGGACCTCGTCGAACAAGGAGACGAAATTGTCGTCCAAGCGGCCCCTTGCCTTGGCGGCCTCAAGCACTACCTGGAGATGTTCCTCGGTGCCGGGCCGCAGGCCAGCGTCGTGGACCATCTGGCACAGCCGGCTGATGCTCGCGCTCATTGCCTCCATGGGTCTAGCTTCTAGTCAACTGATCTTGCGATTGGAGTGATCACTCTTGCCCTTGGGTGTGTAGGTGCATAGGATTTTGTAGATTGGACTGGCAAGAGCCTTTATATGAGAAGTGCACACTGCATTGAATTCACGTGCGTGTTGGCCATCTACTCCTCGCCCCTCTACTCCACCTGCCTTTGGCTGTATGACAGGTTGGCCAGCCACCCGTTGGGCCCACGTGTCATACACCCAAAGGAAGGTGTAGTAAGTCAATGAAGCTACGTCCCCCTCCGTGCCCGTGCATGCTTTCAATGACTTGAGACTACCAAACATCACATGCAGTGGTTAGTTCATTGCATGTAATCCTATTAAGTAGCAAGAAGACAAGTTACCTCGCTGATAGGAATAAAACAATACACCATGTATTTATTTACAGAGGGATTAGTACATTTTTTGTGACATGCATTACTAGATATTGCTAGTCAAATACTAAATCCAGATGGAAGTGGTAGTACTACTAAATCCAGACGGTGGTGCTAGTACTACTAGTAGTAGTACTACCAATGTAGTAGCACTATACTACCCGTTGGTCAAATTATTACATGTTGCTCCTCACAGTGAAGTGACAAGACCCTACGTCAGAGATGACACCTGAGTATAGGCATCGTGTTCGGCATACCATAGTCAGCCTCACCGTCTGCAGTCACTATCATCATGGCTGTAGACCTAGCCTGCTTACAACTAGCCGTGTTCGACATAATTTCCCGTGCGTAGATGCCCGTGCATTGCACGGAACACCAAGATTGGGGTGGACGGCGCCGGCAGCGGCCATCGCGCCAGATTTTTCCATGGCCTTCTAGATGTGGTGGGGAGGAGATAAGGCTGATTGTGAGAGACAAGGAGTTGTTTGTAAATAGGGAACAAGTGCGGGCATCTTTTTGCAAAACTGGAGAAGTTTGGTTTGTATGCGTCAGATCTAGATCCAACGGCTATTGGTGAAAGATGGCAGGCACAACATCATCACCAACTCAGGACCTGTTTGATTTGCAGGATTTTGAAAACGCAGGAATAGGACATGGCAATATTACAAGTTTCAAACTGATATTACAAATGTTAGGAGTAATGCTGCACCTACGAAGAGGGAATTACTAGGAAGTTTATGTAAGAACTTTCGTTACTTTAGGTGGATGCAGCATTATCGTACAAACTAAAATCCACTGCCCTGACAAGTCACTAATGGGCAAATAAGTTTTTGAGTCTCTGGCCACTTGATGTTTCGAAAACAAATTCAGCTTCTGTGGAGACTTGGTCATTTAGGCTTAGACGCTTGCGGTGATCAGCACGCCATTCATTGTTGTGCTAGAGAACGCCAAACCTCATTACCTTGAGCACACTTGCCTCCAGAACAAAGAACCTGGCCAATTTAATCTCAGATGTGCTGCCTCGGTAGTCAATCAAATCAATTTCTGTAATATGGAGATCAAGGAATTCGATGAGATTGTTATAGTGCAGCACATTTTTCACTTTCGGGTCTTTTTTTATCTGGAAAAGAAGAGAACATATTAGAGCAACTGGCTGTATGAGATTGTCGTGTCATCAAGAGGTATTAATATCATTCGCTCATACGATGGGGTTGGCTGGCTAGTGATATTTTTTTCACTCTCTCTCTCTCTCTCTTTCTCTTTCCTCTCATTTACCTAGGAGTACGGGAAAAGCTTGGGCATTTGTTGCCTTCCACTATGTGGCCGATGCCATAATACGCATCGATGTCAAATCAAAAGATTTTGGCACCGCTCTCGCGATGTGAGAGAGTTGGCACCGCTGTGCACACAGACCCACATGTATAAACAAATCACTCAAACCAACTACACCAGCCTCTCACTCTCCCAAACAAGTGTTTTTTTATTGCCGCAGTCCTCTCTCTCTCCCACGCAAGTGTTTTTTCATTGCGTGAGTTAATTTGGCACCGGAGAAAAGTAGGTGATCCAGATTGGGGCACCATGTGAGCCATGGAGGAGCATCGATGCCAAATGCATCACAAGTGAATTTGGCACGTGTTTTGGCCAACATAGTGGAGGGCCGTTATAGCCCACTTTTGTACTACCTCTTATTTAGTATAAAATTTTGACCATATATTTATGTAAGAAAATGCCAATGCATGTCACTAAAAATTACACCATTTGAAATTATGTTCAAATACGAATCCAACGATATAGTTCTTAGTGACATGCATTAACATTTTGTCAGTTAAATCTATGGTCAAATTTTGATACTACAAAATAGGAAGAGTAAACCAGGACGGAGGTAGTACTTGCTCTTAGGGTAACCATAGAGTTACTGGAGTAGTTTAAGTTACTTTCCACTATGACTAGCCTAGGCTACTATAGTAGTACAACAAAAAAACGATGCAGGTGATCACGTGAGAAAAAATACTAAAAACATTTCTTTCGGTGCAGTGCGTAGATGCAATTTTGAACACTACACTTGTCATCGTAATTTGGGAAAATTACAAAAAAATTGAGCTACGTTGTGATTACCGTTTACTAATAGGAAAGAAGTTTCACCTCAATGAGTAGCTTCTCCATGCACGGAAAGCATGTATGGAATCCAACAACTTGATCTAGATTGGGGCCGATCGATTTTATTGCCAAGATCTTCACTGTGCGCATAGACTTGGTCAAGCTTGTGGGAATCATTTTCTGGAAGACGGTCATAAATACATCAAGAAGAAATTTAAAAATGTGAATTTCAAGAATACGGAGAAGAAGATGAGTGTTGTACCTGAACGATTACGGATCCAATAAAGAGTTTGGAGAATTTGGCAGACGAGTGCACCAACGCTGTCAATTTCAGCGCGTCAATGACCCTAATTTTTGTTGGACCTTCTAGATCTGATACAGGCAATCCCTCCAGGAAAGGCGCATTCTCAATGACCATAACGTGGAACAGCTGGAGTGATATCTTCCCAATTGATGGCTTGTTGCAGGGCCAGCAAGACACATAAATCCATCGGAGATTCGTCGAGGCGATGTGGAGGCTAATGAACCCGTGGATATGCTCAAGACGAAGGTACTCAAGCGCAGTACAGCTGTGGAGCAAGTGCTCCATAGCCTTCTTCGAGATGACAACGTCGAAGAGGTCGAGCTGCTTGAGTTGAGGGAGAAGAAGGGCGGGCACGGCATTAATTTGGGGAAGATAGCAGGAGTTGAAGCTGGCGCGGCGCAGCGTTGGCGCGAGGCGGAGCGCGGACGGCGGCAGAGAGCGATATCGTCTAGCTTCAAAGTTGAGCTCCTCGAGCTGATCTAGAGTGGGGGATAAGAACCACTCGTCGAACTTGGGTTGGACCTTGCAGTTGGTACTGAACATGCAGATGTCAAGGCATCTGGCTGGCCCTGGGTGCGATGAAAGGATCTTGGAGACTGCGGCCATGCATTTGCTATCCCCGTCACAGAGGCAGCTATCGACAGTGAGGTTGAGGGGGACGTGGCGCCAGAGGGGGCGCCACCGCCAGGAGAGTAGGGCAGTCCGTACGGTAGATTTGGTGGGGAGGAGGCCGATGATGACGAGCAGCATGTCATCGGGGAGGCTGCTGATGAAGTCCGGGCTCGCAGGATGCGATTTTGGCTCGAGCCGCCTCCGCTTGTTGGCTGCCTCGCCGTCCATCTCAACCGGCGGCGACGCCGGTATACACGTGTGTTGTTGTGTGTTGTGTGTTGGGTGTGCGCGAGTGCGTCCTTCTGTGCATGCCACCGCGCAATGGTGAATTGTGTGTGAGTGCGTCCTCCACACGGAAGAAGTGTGTCCTCAATGCGCCCTCAATTACTAGCGTGCGGGGTGCTGCCCCGAGTGGTTTCAAATTTGTTTACTTCACCGCGTGTCAGATGGGCCTCTAGTTTACTTATTTTCACCCACTGCCACATGGGCTAGCACACGAAGATACAGAACACGAACTGACAAAGCAGCATGTGGATAGGTTGACCGGTCAACTAAACAATATACGGAGCTATACGCTAACACAGTGAGCGTATAATCCGTCGGTATAGAGTGTTCGTGTGAGAGGGGAGGCCCGTGAGAGATAGCAGAGAGAGAAAGGGCCACTCCCTCCGTTAGATAATGTAGTTCCAACATTTTTTTAAAGTCAAACTTTTGAAACTTTGACCAAGTTTATAAAGAAATTACTTATATCTACAATACCAGAGATAAATGATAGTATGAAGTAAGTACATGTTGTGATGAATCTAATGATCTTTCCAGATGTAAATGTTTTTCTCCACATATACCTGGTCAAACTTTTCTGAGGTTTGACTTTTCAAAACATCCATATGTTTATGGACGTGAGAGAGTCCCAAACTAGAGAGAGAGTGTGTGAAATAGAAAGAGTGAGTGAAAAAAGTGTGCATGCGTGTGTGAAAGAGACATGGACAACACTCGATAAAAGTCGAGAAAAAACATGTGTCTTATGCAAACATATCACACATGCATCTTCGATAACGGAAGCAAGGTGAGGAGATAGTGTGTGGTTGTTTGCAACCGAGAGAGCAAGACCCCTAGCACGTGGACAAGAGGGGTCTGACAAACAAGGGAGAGACGTCGAGAGAGACTTACCGAGAAAATGCAGACATGGGGAGGAGAGAGTGTATGTTTGTCATAGAGAGATCCCCTGGAGATCGTGATGGGACTACATGGGTGGGAGATCGAGTGACAAGGTGTGTGCATGATAGAAGATACCACGAGAGATATCGAGATAGATGTATGGATGGAAGGAGACAATACGTGTGTCCCTGATGGCTAGTGAGAGATAATCATACTTAGGGGGGGAATGCTTGCGCCTATGATGGAGTGAGGGATTATGGTACTTATTAGGGGGGTGCGTGTCACATAGAGAGAGAACAAGGGCGGAGAGTGTTGGATGGATCTATATGTATAGCGCGAGCGAGACATGTGTATGTGTGAACAAGGGAGATATAAAGTTTGAGAGAGATTGAGGAGCCCCGGTATGCCTAAGTGGTGCGTCAGATAGCGGAGAGGGGGAAAGAGATATTCCATCCGCTCGATAATGTAGTGCATGTAATTTTTTTAGAAGTCAAACTTTGTAAATTTTGATCAGGTTTACACAAATATTATTTATATCTTCAATACCAAAGATATATCATATGAAACTACATCTCATGGTGAATCTAATGGTATATGTTTGCCATTCCAGATGTAATTGTTTTTCTCCACGTACATGGTCAAACTTTGTGATGTTTGACTTTTCAATAAATCAATGTGCTATGGACTGAGGAGAGTGCCTAAGTCGAGAGGGATCAAGTGCATGTGAAGGAGAATGAGTAAGTGTGCAAAAAGAGTATGTGTGTCAAAGAGAAAGTGACAACAAATGATAAATTAGAGAGAGAGTGCATTTTTTTGTTTCTTAGGCGAACATATCACGCATGCATCTCCGAGATAGAAAAGCGAGGCGAGGAGATACACGAGGATAGCTAGTGTGTGATTGTTTGCAACGGAGAGAGACACCCCTATAGCACATGTCCAATAGAGGTCTGGCCAACAAGGAACAAAGGTCTAGAGGGACACATGGAGAACATAGACACATGGGGAGGGCGAGAGGGTGTGTTTGTGATAGAGAGACCCCCTCGAGATTGTGAGGGGACTATATGGATGGGAGATCGAGGGAGGTGCGTGCGCGATAGAAAGATGCCCCGAGAGAAATCGAGATAGACAATGCACATGTTTGTGATGGAGACTAAGATTAGCTAGTCATATACATATAGGAGGGACTGCGTGTGCCTACAATTGAGTGAGAGACCATCATACTTCGCTAGCTAGGCATGAGATTGTGTGTGTGTGCATGTGAGATGGAAAGAGAACGAGGGAGAGAGATAGAGTTTTAGATGGGCCTATCGAGTGCGAGTAAGATATGCATGTGTATGTGTGACCCGGTTAGATGGAGAGTTTGAGAGAGAGCGGGAAGAGCTCCGAGACGACGGAGTGGTGCGTGAGAGAGTTAGGGGCAATGAGCCAAGGAATTTGTGTGCATACGATGAGTGCACCCAAGATATCTAGCTTGGACTAGAGAATCATACATAGTGTGTGAGAGAGACCTATAGATGGAGTATATATGCATGCGAACTAGAAAGACCCCCCCCCATGCACACACACAAAGAGAGAGAGAGATGGAGAGAAAGAGAGAGGACCAACAAGGTTTGTGTGTTGGATGCGTGCGACAGAATTGAAGATTATCGGCAAGAGAGAGAGAGAGCAGGAGCCCGGGAGAGGGGGGAGGTCGCGTTTTATGCATCAAAGACTGATATAAACCATGTTTCGATATAAACTTGCATTCAAATATTAAAATTGGAGAACATGTTGTCTGTAATCCACACATGAATGGATATATGCGTATATCAAACAAGTTCATTAATTTGACTTTCAACATGTTCATGGAGTACTATAATATTGTACAATATGCTATTCGATTGAGGTGTTCAATTTTGGATTTAGTTCACTTTTTTGACCTGGTGAACGAGCTATTTCATTGAATCGAGATATTTCATTTTGGGTTTGATTCCCATTTTTGAGTGGGTCAACTATTTGTCATATAGTAAATCGCTAGCAACGAGCATGTAAAAACACATTACTCCCGAGCATCATCTCTCCATCTAAAAAAGAAGTGGCATGCTAATATTTCTAAATTTGTTTCAAAACGACTTGGTAAGGTAGATGTGGATGCTCGTTCTCCCAAATTTTGAACGAATAGTTAAACATCCTCTGCTCGGTGGAATTCGCCCGAGCAAATAAATGGGAGACGTGGACGCATTAATTAGCCCATTGTGCATCGAGGGTAGGATCGTAACTTCATCCAAGCGCGCCTTCTCCTCGGCCGAAATGACATGTGCCGAATAATTCATAAACCATGGTCGGCAAAACACGCTCTCCTCGCACGAAATAGCTCGCACCCACTTTTTCAAAACACGCTCTCCTCGCCCGAAATTGCTCACGCCCACTATATTTCAAAACACGCCCTCCTCTCCCGAAATCGCTCCTGCCCACTATTTGGGGAGAAGTAAAGTTACTCTACTATCCCCGACCCTCAGTACACAGACCAAAGCCGAGAAGCCTAAAGGCAGGGGTAGAACTGTAACTCCCCCTCACATTTCAGACAAATGCGTCCGTAAAATATGGTTCCACTCCCCTCCCAATTCCCCCCCCCCCCCCCCCAATCCCCCCCCCCCCCCATTCCCCCCCCCCCCCATTCATACCTCGTGGGCGCCAAATCACCTTCTCCCCGGAAGCTCCCTTCTCCGGAGCCGCGAAACCTTAGCCCCTCCTCCATGGCGCCCCCCACCGCACCAATTTCACAGTCGCCCTCCTCCCTAATGCCAGAGATGTTGTCCATTTGCCGTCGTGCATTGGGTCGTGTGCCTCTTACTCGGTGCTGCTGGAGCTGCCTCGACGACGGCCGTGTGAACCGTACCAGAGTCGATTCACCCATGCCGTTGTTCACGGCGCTGGAGCGGCTCCAACTTCAGATCCGTCCAGAGTCCCGGCGCTGCTTCCCTGTAGCCGTCGACCATCGCGATGTCATTGTTTCCCTACCGCCGGTGGCCACCGCAACCGCGCCGGCCTCACCGACTCGGCAGCTGGACCTGCCTACTTCACCATGCCGCCAGATAGGTCGCACCCTCATCTCAAATCACTTTATTTAGGCGTCAGTTGTCTGAATTTTTATTCTGGGCCAATCGATTCCCAATGGGAAGCAGCACCCCTCGAGGGGCGGAGCTCCTAGGCTGCCGGTTGGCTGGTGTCTAACGTAAGGGTGCGGGGCCGCAAGTTCGCCGCGGTAGCAGCGCTTAGATGGCTATCTTAGAGTTGTGTGGGTTCATGGTGTTGTCGCCACCAGACCTGGATGATGGGGAGTCTTTGTGGATTGGCCCGAGGGCGGTGCAACCATGGCAGTGCGGTGGGGCGGGGAGCGGGGTTTTGGCCAGGGCCACGGACGACGAGGCAAGCTGCTCTGCCGTTGGTCACTGGCTCTTAGGGGAAGATTCCTAATAGTGTTAGCCGGGAGGCACAAGACGGCCATCAAGCCATCCGGCGTAGATCGGACAGTACCAAAATAAAATAAAATCGTGTGACCCCAATTTAGTCTCAGTCAATAGACGTGTGACCACTCTCGTACCTTGCTATTGATCTCTTAGTGTATTTCTTCAGATCAAAGAGATGTGTCGTTCTTAACATTATGTGTTATCTGCATCTTCAGCCACACCGTCTTCCGAATCACCGCAGCTGCTCCAACAAGGGAAGCATACACCAGAAGGGAGCTATGGTCCCCACTCAACAGTTCCCTGCATCGAATGCACGTGCCCGACATGGACAGCCACAACAACTGCAGGGCCATCGACAACACATGATGCTCACTCCTATGGATGGCAGCCAGATAGGTTCTATCCATAGTTCAGCTAAGATACTTGTTCTTTAGGTAACGTTGTTCCATTATTATCATACATCAGCCAATGCTATCCCACGGGCTGGTGATTATAGTATTATACCACTTCTAGTATTACCTATGTTGTTCTTTAATACTTTTGTGTGCCATCTAGTTAATCTCGAGTACAAACGTTACATATTCTGTAGCTTTCATCTGTGTTCTCCCTTTAGTTTTTGAGACCTGTTGCTGCTAGTTAACCCCAGTCCTACTATTTATGTCGTCTCCTACAAGCACTCATTACATAAATCTAACTACTAGTTGTCTTCCATGCATGTCAGATATAATTGCACACACTGATATATCCACAAGAACCTCACGGAGCAATGTAAAGGCCAATAAACTTGATGTCAATGATACCCAATAGGATGGAACATGTAAAGGCAGTTCTTCAGAAGACTTGCAGAAAGATGTTGAATCCTCTTCACCCCACAAGGTCCTTGCTCTAACTTGGCCCGTGATATGGGTACAACATGCATATAATGTCCTGGAGTGTATCTACTCTGTTGCAATGACATGTGCTTAGCATGCTGATCATGCATGTAAATATGTCATGCCTTCCTGTTTTTCAGTACCTATTCCATTCATGATAACATGTTTTCAAATTCAAGTACTGTCATTCTACTCTATCGCAATGCCATCTGCTTAATTTGGACATCATGCTTCTGAATATCTTATGCATTGTTATTCATCAGTACGTACTTCATATGTCTACCATACCATGTTTTTTTACATTGAAGTGTTGTTCTAGTGCTCTGTTGCAATGCCATCTTAGTTTCCCAATCATACACGTGTATACTGCCTTAGTTTTTTATGTACGTATTCTGCTAGCATACAGTTTTACATTCAACTAGTGTTTTTTTACTGTGTTGTCCTATCGTATCCCTAGCTCTTACACCATACTCGCTCCGTCCAGATTACATGTTGCCGAAATGGATAAAAAAGGATGTATCTAGAACTGAAATACGCCTAGACCCATCCATTTTTTCTAGATGGAGGGAATACATGTCAATATGTCATGCCTTTCTATTCTTCGATACCTATTCCATCTCTCTGTTGTAGCATGTTTTATAACTGAAGCACCATTCTTATATACAAGGCATGCAAGGGGAAGACGACTATGTTAGAATCTGAAGGGTTACAAACCAGGTCTTTGCAAAAGATCCAAACGCCAGGAGATAATAAACCAACTCCAGTTTTTATAGATACTACTCCATCACAGAGAAACCCAACTCCTACTGATAATAAGCACATTCCAGTGGCCAAAGAACTAGTTCGCTCTAGTCCAGCAAAAATATGTCAAGTCCATTCTAAGAAGCATGTGTGTATCCTTGCATCATGAAATTTTATAGCATGTTGATCATATTTTCTACATGTTTCTTACCCATCTCTCTTTTAGAAAATAAGCTTAACAGATAGAAGAATTTCTACACTGGTATCATCTGTGAGGAAAGATTCTTGTAGGAATTCTCTGTACTCCAATGCAGATGTAAGTACCTATTGTATATCACTATATTTTTACATCAGCATGTATTTTGTTAATCGGCGTGAATCCAACCTTTATCTGATCTAAATTTAGTTGTAGCAAAATGTATGGTTAAAGGCCACAATGTTGATTTTTGTAAGGAAAATTGCCTGGTAGTTTTGCATCCTAAGCTGCATGAGTGTACTATCTCATATTAGTGGGTTTGATTACTTTGGTTTTGCAGTGGGTTTTCAGTGTTTTTTTATTGTGTTCTCCTGTCGTATCCCTAGCTCTTACATCATACTCTCTCCGTCCGGATTACATGTCGTAGAAATGGATCAAACTGGATGTATCTAGAACTGAAATACGCCTAGACCCATCCATTTATTTCCGGATGGAGGGAATGCATGTCAATATGTCATGCCTTTCTATTCTTCAGTACTTATTCCATATCTGTTGTAGCATGTTTTATAATTGAAGCACCATTCTTCTATATAAGGCATGCAAGGGGAAGACGGCTATGTTAGAATCTGAAGGGTTACAAACCAGGTCTTTGCAAAAGATCCAAACGCCAGGAGATAATAAACCAACTCCATTTTTCATAGATACTGCTCCAGCACAGAGAAACCCAACTCCCACTGATAATAAGCAGATTCCAGTGGCCAAAGAACTAGTCCGCTCCAGTCCAGCAAAAGAATTTCAACTCCATTCTAAGAAGTGTGTGCGTATCCTCGCATCATGAAATTTTATAGCATTCTGATCATATTTTCTACATGTTTCTTACCCATCTCTCTTTTAGAAAATAAGGTTCAATGATAGAAGATTTCCTTCATTGGGATTATATTCGAGGAAAACATCTTGCGGGAATTCTCTATGCTCCAATGCTGATGTAAGTACCTGTTGTATATCACTATATTTTTACATCAGCATGTATTTTGTTAATCGGCATGAATCCAACCTTTGTCTGATCTAAAATTAGTTGTAGCAAAATGTTAAAGGCGCCCATGTTAATTTTTATAAAGAAAACTGCCTGGTAGTTTTCCATACTGAGCTTCATGAGTGTACTATCTCATATCATGCACATTACTGAATTGTAGTGCTGCTCTGGTTGCTCATTCATTCATTGTGTCAATGTTTCTTTCGTATTACCTTACCTAGCTGATGATAGATGTGCCATATTGTGTTAATTTGGTGTTGGCTAGTTTCCCAAACGTTTGTTGTGCCAATGTTGCTTTCCTATTATCTGACTTGGCCAATGATGGCAATGCTAGTGTCTTAATTTGGTGCAGGCTGCTGAAGATAAGAAGACAAACTCTGAAAACAGCAAGGCAACCCCATTGTTTCTTTCCAATAAATCTAGGCCAGGTAATATGCCAATAACTCATGGTTAATCTATTTGGTTCCCCTCCTAATTTATGTTATGATGCAGTGGTCGGGACACTCTCCACTATCAATAATACAAGCCTGCCAAAATCGACATCTGAATCTGTTCAGTATCCTCTGTCTCGAATGCAACAGAAAAATGTATGTTTGTGAACCAATTAATGGCTGAAGGAATGATGGAAATGGTGGAGGAATCATAGGTGCAGAGTCGTGCAACACAACAACTGATCAATGTTTTCAGAGACAGTGTAGCAAAGCAGCAAGAACTTGCCCACATGCTTATGGGCGTCATCCGTGCTGAGGTTGTAGATTGTGACGTTGTAGATCATTAGGTTCTGTTCATTTATTTGCACTGACATCAATCTTTGATTGCCCAGTGGATGTAATTTCCTGCAATATATGCTAGATGTGCAACGTTTTTCCCTGTATGTCGTACCTTTGCTTGATCGGTTTTGGTCCTGTGCATAATTGCTTGTCGTAATGGGCTCAAATTATCTAATTTGGCCTAAAGACATGTACGAACTTTAGTGGGCCCATTATGTTAATGGGCCGTTAGCAGGCCGAAAGTTAATGGTCGGCCCTCTTAACTCCCGGGTCGTTAATAGGCTAACATCGAAGCGGGCAACAGGTGGGCTCAATTGATTTCATGGGCTGTTAACAGGCCGTTACTAACTTCGGGCTACATATGGCCCAACTATACCGTGGGCCTTTAGCAGGCCGAAAGAGACAGCGGGCTTGTACTGGACCATGAAGAGCATGGGCCGCTAAGAGGCCGAAAGTCAGGTCGTATTGTAAATGGCCCAACTGTGTTGTGGGCCTTTAGCAGGCCGAAAGAGAAACCGGGCTGGTATTGGACCATGAAGGGCATGGTCCGTTAAAAGGCCAAAACTCAGGTCCGACTACAAATGGCCCAACTCATTTATGGTCTGTTAACAGGCTGAAAGGCACACAGGGACGGGAATTGGCCCAACAATTAAATGGGTCGCTAAAAGGCCAAAACTCAGATCCGACTACAAATGGCCCAACAGATATATGGGTCGTTACCAGGCTGAAAGACACACCAGGCCGGAAATTGGCCCAACAATTAAATGGGTCGCTAAAAGGCCGAAACTCAGGTCCGACTACAAATGGCCCAACTGATTTATGGGCTATCAACAAGCTGAAAGACACACCGGGCGGAAATTAGCCCAATATTTAAATGGGTCGCTAAAAGGCCGAAAGATGTACATTGTGAAAATTGGCCCATCCACTGAATGGGTCGTTAACAGGCCGAAATCTCATCGGGTCGATATTGAGCCCAAATATATAGCGGGCTGTTAATGGGCTCGAACTGACGATGGGCTACAATGGAGTCAAATCTTTAACGGGCCGTTGATGGGCCTAATTGGCACATCTTGTATGGGTTGTGGGCTTAAATGGACTTGACACAAGTAGGCCTTATATGGGCCGGCCTGCTATTTTTTACTGGGCCGACCTTTTTCACCGGAATGGGCCACTATTGGTGTGATGGCCTGGCTTATTAGGGATGATAGACTGCTCATATCAATAAGGAATTCCTTCTTTTCCGGGAGCCCATTCGGACAGAACTCCAAAGTTAAGCGTGCTTAGCTTGGAGTAGTGTCAGGATGGGTGACCGATCGGGAAGTTGCTCCTGGGTGCGCATGAGTGAGGACAAAGTGCGCAGAAAAGACTAGTATTAATCTATGGGGCCAGTCTAGATCCTGCCAGGAGTAACGACCACTGGCGGGTGTGTCCGAGGCGTTACAAGTTGGTAATCAGAGCCTTCCCCGACCTTAGGAGCCCCCTTCTTGATCGAATTAGCTGTCGAGTTGAGTCTAGAAAAATGTTTTGAGTCATTTAGGAATTATATATCGGAGAGTTTAGGAATTCTTTTTACTCCCCAGTCCCTTCATCGCTCTGGTAAGGCATCCTGACGTAGAGTTTTGACTTTTCTCTTCTCAAATTTCACTAAAAAAAATTTAGGATCACGCGGGTATCTTGGAATCGTTCCGATGGTTTTGTGACGAGAACATTGTTCTTGGTGCCTGCTGACATTTAGGGGTTGTGGCAGTGTCCCGGGGAGTTGAGCTCCGAGGTGTTGTCGTCACAATTTTATCGTTGCAGTTCTGGAATACCTGAGATTAGTTTCGCCGACATCGAAAATCTCTTTTATGCAGTTGTTGATGAGATAACCTCGACGCCACCCAGTACTGGGGCAGGAGTTCGGGAGTATTGCCATAACTCGTATAACGGATGCTTTTCGAAGGTTGAGGTAGATGATTTCCGAAGGTTTCTTGGTTACGTGTTGAAGGATGGATACAGTTGGATGTAGGATTTGCTAGTTTGGGTGAGATATTATGCTTCCCCTGTATCCCCAACACCTAATTGCATAACTGGAAAATTTCGAAAGTTTATAAGTGGGAATTCAAGTAGCTCTTAGGATATCTTTCCGACAGATGTATGATACGAAATTGGGGTTCGACGTCTAGTGGTCTGCCTATTCACGGTTGGTTTTATAGTGGTCTCGTTGTGTCTTAAAGAGTCCTTGGCTATGCCGACTCGGGGACGCTTCATATGTCATGTGCACTTCCTTGTACATGATGGTGTTGTACGATCGAGCCCGTGTAGGCCCCACCATGAAAACTTCGGACAAAATCTCTATCATATGTTTGTTCCGGCTTATTCCGCAAGCCAATCCTTCATTTCTGTTTGGAGTTGTGGTATTCGAGTTGCTTCGAAGTCAAATGTTGATTCCATACCTTCCCTAAGCGGTGGTTTCATATTCCTATGTGAATACTAATCCTTCTCGATCATCGAGTTTGTCATTTCAATTTCTTTTCAACCGGCGCGTTTTCTCTTCAAGTGGATATGATCACTTCAACATCCGCAAGATCACCTCTTGGGTTTTCCAACGTTGTTCATTTCATCTGTCCTCAAGTTGCCTTTGTTTTTCCCGCCCACCCACCCTTTTTCTTCAATGACTAAGATTTCGTAATCCAGTATCATCTTATTGATGAGAAGCCTCTCCATTAGTTTCCCTTCAATCTTCTTACCCGGTGATTCTCATGAAGATACTAACGGAGCTTCAAGATCATCATTCATCATTCTTTTTCTTCTCCGGTGGATTCAATTCAAGCTTTCGGTGTTGATCATATCTTTTTTTCCTCGTTTCAAATACCCTCTCATGCCGGTGCTCCTCATATTCATTCACTTCTCGCTATTCTATTATTCTGTAGTGGGTGCTGAAGATATCTCCAAGATTCGTGTTTCCACTCTGCTTTCATTCAAACTCTTTTGAGGATGTTATCTCTTTCAAGTCATTTAATTCAACCGGCGCAATCCTCTCCTTTAAATCATTTCAATGGTGTTTCTTTTGTGTGGGCCCTAACCCACAGGTCTTTTCCCAGGATCTTACCTGACTCTTCTTATTCTCCCGGAGTTAGTCTCAAAGTCATTTCAAAGTTTGACGTAAGAATGAATTGTCATCAGTGAAATGCCTTTCTCTAAGATCTTTCATTTCTTTTCATCGTTGGCTCAACCTTTCTAATTTTTCCTTCCGGAGTGCCTCAACAATTCTTGGTGGTGTTTCTCGTTATCTTTCTCTGCATTTGAAGACCGAAGAAGAGTTTTCCCTTGAATCTTGTTTCGTTCTATATAAGATTCATGGCTCTAGCTTGATGTCATCCTCTCATAACTGTTTTTGATAGTGAGAATTCTTTTCACCTATCCGGAGCAATTCAAGAGTCTTCTCAGTTTGATTATCTGGAGGCCATCATTTCAGGATTATTCATTCTAGTTTTCAGCTCCCGTTCTTCAATCTTACCGGTGTATCATCCAAGTATATTCTCTAATCAGCTCGTGATCTTTTGTTCTCGTGGATCTAATTTCCCTAAAGTATTTTCATTCGTTCTCTAATCCTTTCTGATGATTTATCCCTTTATTTCGTTCTTTATCAATGCTTACAGTGGTTCGTTCCAGATTTTTCTTTCTTATCATATTTATTCATTCATTGCTTCCTAATCCTATCGATGGCTTGTTGAAGACCGTCTCAAGTTTGCGCTATATCTCGCTTAATCCTTTCTACGAGAATAAGTAGTATGCCAAATCCGCTGCTTGTCATCAATTTAAATTGGTGAAGGATATGCATAACATAATTCTTATTCTTGTTTCATCCAAGTGATTAATTCCTTATTCCGGAGCCTCATCAAAAGTCTTGATCTCAATTATTCATCTTTCTTTTCCAGGGTTACAAGCTCTCTCAATTTATTTCATCGCGTAGATCCATCTAATCATTTCAAGGATTCACCTTGGGTTTTCAACTTCTCTTTCTTTTCATTCCTTTGTTTATCGGAGTTCTTCATGGAGGCTCTACATGATGGTTCATCAAGGATTCAATTTCTTCTCGAAGTGTTCATTGAGATTCTTTTCAGAGGAGTTCAAGCATTCTTCATCTTGTAATCCGGAGTGCAGTTCTTCCTATCTAATCTTTTGAGGTGGTGTTATGTCAGTCTTGATAATGTGAGTTCATGTTTCATGATTCACATGTTGTTAAGAATGAGGTATTTTAAATCCATCAATCTCTTCGTTGGAGTTATCTTGGGTTATAGTTCACCTAAAGCATTCCCTAAGATTTGTTGCTATTTATGGTGCTCATAAATGACCCAAGTTCTTCATTTATTCTCCTGGTGAAATAGTTTCTCGTCTCCTTGTTCATATCAATCCAATCTTTTGTTTCCATAGCGGCAGAATTTCACCTCATAATTTTGAGATGTTTTCCATAAGCCCACTTCAGACTTACTCGTTTCGTTGTTTTTTTTCTTCTTTTCCAACAACTCCGTTTTAACCTTGTTGGAAGGGTGCTTTCCAAGCTCATTTGTGGCAAAAGGTTGGAATTTTCAACTCCATTCTTTTATTTCAATTATCTATCTTCTATTTCTTCCGTCCGGAGGCATGGTGATGTTGCTCTCTTCAATCAATCTTCTTGTTTTGTGAAGATCATGTTCTTTCTTTTGCTTATCTTTTAACCGGAGTGTCGTGTCCTCCATTCAAGTTCTCTCATCTTATCAAGTTTTGCCCCCTTTTCAACTAGAGTGCCATCTGAAATCGTTATTACCCATTGTGTCATTCTTTAAGTAGTTCCGGAGGCAGCATGTTGTCGATTTCATCAAGTATCCTCTCTTCTTGTCAAGTTCTTATTCAATTCTTTTTCTTTTCAATCGGAGTGCTGCCCGAAGTTGTTCTTCCTTGTTCCTCTTTTCTAACGGAGTGTTTTCAACTTTGTTCAACTCCGTTGTATTCTTTTCTTGAAATGGCTTAACCTTTTCAAGGTTCTTTGGTTTCACTCATTGGTCAAAGAAGCAACTTAGTTTTACCTTTTCTCTTTCTCTTCCGTTTTCCCTCCGGTGCCATTCTAGATCTCAGGACGAGATCCTCTTGTAGTGGTGGAGTGTTATGACGCCCCGAGACCGATGTGCCAGGTGTCCTCCAGTTATTCGCTGATATTTCTTTGTCATTTGCTTGCGTGTCGCATCTTGTCATGTCATCATGTGCATTGCATCATCATGTTTTCGAAACTTGCATATGTCCCGGCCTCCCCGTTCCTTCCGTTGTCTGTTATGAGTCCAGACACACTTGCACGCGTCCGCGGCATGTCCGAAATATTATTTTATAAATGTCCGGAAAATGTTCTCAGAATGGGATGAATGTTGGCGTGCGGTGTTTTTGTGTTGTAGGTAGGCCGCCTGTCGTGTGGTAGGTGCGACATATGCCAACAGGTGGCTTATCATTGTGGGAACCAATAAGACGTCGTCGGTGCCTGGAAGCGGGATGAGGCGAAGACATGCACGCCGGCGAATCTTACCCAGCTTCCGGGCTCTCCGTGGAGATAACACCCCTACTGCTGCTTTGCGGGGTCTCCGCATGATCACTAGATGGACAAGTAGCTACACGATGCTCCTTGAGCTGTTTTGTGAGAAGAAGAGGAAGGGCATGGCTAGCTCTCCTCCCCTCTCAATATGGTGTCTAGAACTAGCTTGGATCAACCCTTCGCATGGGTGCCCCGGGGGGTTTATATAGGCCTACCCCCCGGGGGTACAATGGTAATCCGGCTGGGCGTGGGGCCCAGCCGTCTGTGTCTACACTCGCCGGCTTCTGCGCCGACGGCTGGGGCCCGCCGGCTGGTGGGTCCCACCGGCTGTCGGCTCCTTGGTCGACAGGCAGGCCCCACTGTCATGGGCCTTGTCGGTGGTTGGTTACTGTTACTCAATCCTGGTGACGAGGGCTTCACCGAGGTGGGCGTGGCTACAGTGCCGCCGTCCGGCGGGTGATCGATGTAGCCTCACCGCGTCTTATCTCCTTAATGGGGCGTCTCCTTCGAGGGAGGTGGCAAGCCGGCTGTGGGGAGCCGGCTCTGTCTTGGGCCGACTGGGGGAGGCCTGGCCGCCTTCGGGTGTCTCTCTGCCCGAAGGGGCCCACCTCCCGTGGGCCGTGCTGGCAGCCCGTCGTGGATGACATCAGGGTCAACATGGCAACAGTGCCGTGCAGGACAGGTCATGGCCTCCCGTACGGCGCACTGTGCCAGGCGTGCTCCGGGATTCGGGGGTGGCAGGCTTTACTATAGCCACGCCCCGTCACATCACCGTTATGTGGATGCAGACTTCGAGGGTACGGTCTTGACCGCTTTGTGGGAGCCGTCCTTTTGGAGTCGGCCTTCTCGCGGACGGCTTCTTGGAGCCGGCCCTCCCACGGCTTTCTTCATGAGGGCTAAAGTCGGGCCGCCTTCCGATAGTCGGTCTGGGAGACAGCCGGCGAGGGGAAGGCGGCCCCACGTCTTCGATTCTTGAGGGCCGGATTGGCTCGTAATTTTTTCAGAAGGGCCAGGGGGAGCCGGCTAGGCTACCCATGTTCATTTACTCCGACAGTAGTCCCCGAAGCTGATCGAGCTTCGAGGCTGACAAAGGGACGAGAAGCTTGGTCAGCTTCCTATCCTGAGGGGCCGGCTTTTCTTGTGCGCGCCGTCTTCGGAAAGCTCCGTTTCTCGTAGGCGGGAACACGGGTCGGCCCGCGAGCTGACCGCGCGCCATCCCGCGGGCCACGTGGCAAGTAAATCCTGCCAACGCACGCGTGCAACGGGACGCCGCCGCAGGCCCGGGCCCGCCACTCCTAGGCCTCGGCCCGAGCGCGGATCTTCTGCGGCCCACACGGACCGATCGCCTTCCCGCGGCGGTTTTATTACGCCATCAGGGCGCAATAATCACGGGACGTGGGGGAGTGGGCGCAGCTGATCCCATGTTCCCCCATACCACGCCCCCTCGGCTCCGCCGCGCGGGTCTAAAAGTAGGGGGAGGAGGGGGAGCGGCAGAGGCTCGCACGCTCTCCCTCGCTCCGCCCCTTCTCGCCTTCCTTCTTCTTCCCTTTGCCACCGCAGCAACCCATTGCCGCGCCGTTCCGCCGTCGCATCATCTTGCTCCTCGCCGCGTCGCTCCCATGGCGTTGTCGAGCTCGTGGGATGGCTCCAACGTCCACGAGGACCACGTCGAGTTCCTCCACCGGACGCAGCGCCTGCCGGACGAGAACTTCGTGCGGGTTTGTCAGGCGCTGGCGAGGGAGATTTTGCCGGCACCGGAGGAGGGCGAGCGGGTGATCTTCTGCTCACACTGCCTGCGCGGCTTCGGCCTCCCGGCGAGCGGATTCCTTCGAGATTTCCTTGAATTCTACCACCTCCAGCCGCATCACCTCACGCCCAACGCGGTGATGCTGCTGTCGGCTTTCGTCACCCTGTGCGAGGGCTTTCTTGGGGTTCTCCCCACTCTTGAGCTCTGGGGAGAATTCTTCCAGAGCAAGCTCGGCACTGTCGTCGCGGGCGTGCCCGCCCCCTGCGGAGCCTTCATTGCCATGAGGCTGACAGTCGAGAACAATCCGTTCCCACCCATCCCGCTGATCCAGTCGGTGAAGCTATGGCAGAAGTCCTACTTTTACGTGAAGAACGTCGCCCAGCAAGGAGACTACGTCAACCTGCCGGCTTATGTAGTTGGCCCGCCGGCTGGGAGGCAACCTTCGTGAAGCTACCGGGCCAGGTCATTGTCTCAGGCCGGGAACGCAGCCGTCTCCCGGCTCCGGGTGATGATCCAGTCGGAGGGCCTGACCGAAGCCGACTTTGTGGCCGCCTTCATGGAGCGCCGAGTACTTCCGCTCCAAGGCCGGCCTCACATGATTTGCCAGATGAGCGGCCGCTTCGACCCGTGCCGGCTGAGCACCAGGGAGATGCCTCATGTAGAGGTGTCTTACATGGTGAACTACATCTCCAACTGCAAGCTCACCGAGGATTGGCGATATGGCAAGGGGACGTATTCTCGCGCCAACCCTCCGCCTGCCGTAAGTTTTTCTTCTTTTCTTCCTTTTTTTAGCCGGCCTCATGATGGCCGACCTCTGATCGGTTGGTTTGCCCTTAGCAGAACCCTCTTCTTCCGCCGACGGCCGGGGCCGCAGGGGTAGAGCGCCAGCTCCTCCCCGACCGCACGGTGGACGACGCCGATGATCCAGATCTGGGAGCGGCCGCCATGGAAGATGCCATCGTGGGGGAGGGCGACGAGGCAGGAGGCGCGGGGCTCGGGGCTGGCTTCGAGGACTGGCTGGACAACAACGAGGTCGAAGCCGCCCCGCACCGCCAGCCGGCGCTTGATCATCAAGGCGCGGGCTCGTCTGCCGCGCCGGCTGCCCGTGGCGGCGCGCAGAAGCGTCGGGCCACGTCGACCTTCTTCGGCAGCCGGCCGAAGAAATCCAAGGCTTCCACGGCGGCGACCAAGCAGGATGAGGCGGCCGCGAAGGCGGCCCGCTTCCGCAAGGCAGTGAAATAGCCGCAGGCGATCTCGGCGTAAGTCGTCGAACGTCTTGTATATATTTTTTTTGGTTGTCATTTTCGATTGAAGCTCTTCTAAACCTTTCTTTGCTCGCCGGGCAGGGCACCGCTTTCCCTTGAGTGAGGTCCTGGCGGCTCCATAGTCGGGCCGACTGGAGGGTCCTCAGGCTCCCGTCGCGTGGATCCCCGCGCCGACCTTAGGGAGGCCACGGAGCGGAACGCACGGGAGGCACGGGAGGAGCGTGAGGCGGCGGAGCGAAGGACCGCCCAGGCGGCGAAGGAGCAAGCCGACGCAGCGGCCAAGGCCTGGGCGGAGGCAGCAGCCGCGGAGACGGAGGCGGAGGCCTCGCACAACCAGCCTCCGCTGCTCGTCGTTCCCCTCCGTGTCGTGGCCCCCGACATCCCCGTGTCCCCGTCGGAGGAGGTCGACCAAGACCCACCGGTGATGGAGAGGAGGGAGGACCATGTGGTCTTCATGGAGGGAGCGCCGCAGACGAGCCGACTAGAGCGGGCCAAAGCGGCCACTCAGCCGCAGCGCCGGAGCAGCCGGCCGGGGGCGAGCCGGAGGCAGGGGCCGGCCTCGAGGTGCAGCCGGCATTGCGTCGGGGCGCGGGGGGAGGCACCTCCGCGCCGGAGCCGCACCGAGCTGCGGGCGCCAGCCAGACGGCGGAGGCCCTGGAGGCGGCCAGCGTCAGCACGTCCGAGTGGACTCCGAGCGGGGGAACGGGCGAGCTGAATGCGGCGGCCCAGGAGGTCGGGAACCGGCTTCAAGCCCAGGCCGCCTCGCTGCAGCAATACACCCAAGAGTTCCTCGCGACGTGGGCCGTCATCCGGGTGAGCCTTCTGGCCTTGGTTATTTTGCTCTTTTGATTTCTTCTGTGGGGGCGCGTCAGCGCACCCACTGGGTGTAGTCCCCGAGTTCCGAGTCGGCTGTTGCGCAGGCGGCTTGGAACTTACTAGGTCCTGACAACTATCTTATCCTCGCCTCCTGTCTAATCTTCTAGGAGTATCATAACCTCCGCGCTGCTGCCTTCAACTCCCAGGCTCAGGAGCTGGGCCGGAGAACCGAGGACCTGACCAGCAGCCGGAGTGCATGCTTTGTTTCGCCCATCTCCTGTGGGGGCGCGTCAGCGCACCCACTGCGTGTAGTCCCCGAGATTCGGGCCGACTGCTGAGCAGTCGGGTCGGATCTTCCTTGACGACTTCTTCCTTATTGATTTTTCCTTTGTCTTCATGCTTGCAGGAGCCAATGCCGACTTGAGGGGGCAGCTCAGCGGGGCCCAGGCCGCCCTTCGCGCCAAGGAAGCCGAGTACAACGCCTTGGTCCTGGAGTGTGACCGCCTGGCCAAGAAGTTGGCCGACCAGGAGGAGAGCCACAAGGCGGCCCTGAAGAAGGCGCAGGACAATGAGGACGCCCTAAAGGCCGAGTTCGAGACCGAAGCGGCGGGCTGGGCTGAGGCAAAACAAGCGCTGAGCGAGGGCTTCGATCGCATCGAGGATCTGATCGATGGTAAGCCGCCTTCCTCATTCCTTGCTTGCCCCTTGCCCCCTGATTTGTGTTCCGACTTGTGCTGCTTTTGTTCTCTGTGCAGACTACTTTCCCGGCTACTGCGTCTTCGCCACCCAAACCATCGAAGCCCATCGCGAGGCGCACTGACAGGCGGGGGCTGAAATTGCGCCGGACGTGAGCCGGACGCTTGAGGAGCAACTCTTGGCGGTCCAAGCCCAGCTGCAGCCGGCCCACCGCATGCTCCGCCACCTCCAGCGCGCCGGGGCGTAGGTGTTGGCCGCCCTCTGGCCAGGCGAAACGATTCCCCGCACCCCGAGTCGGACTGCCGACTGGCTGGAGGTTGCGGTTGGCCGCTTCGAGGCCTGGAAGGCATCGGCGGCCCGGCTTGGAGCTGGGCGGGCGCTAGAGTTCGTCCGAGCCTGGTATCCCGGGCTGAACCTGGACAAGCTGCGCACCTGGCGGCTGGAGGCCGACGAGGAGATGGAGGAGGTGCGGCCGGCTATCGCTCAGCGTGCCTCGACGATCGCCGAGTGCACTGACATCAGCGTCTTCGCTCCTGAAATAAATGACGACGGCGTTGCCCAGCCGGAGGAGTGGTTCGGGCTGGACCCGGCAGCGGGTGAGTGAAGGGAAATATGCCCTAGAGGCAATAATAAAGTTATTATTTATTTCCTTATATCATGATAAATGTTTATTATTCATGCTAGAATTGTATTAACCAGAAACATAATACATGTGTGAATACATAGACAAACAGAGTGTCACTAGTATGCCTCTACTTGACTAGCTCGTTAATCGAAGATGGTTATGTTTCCTAACCATAAACAAAAAGTTGTTATTTGATTAACGGGATCACATCATTAGGAGAATGATGTGATTGACATGACCCATTCCATTAGCTTAGCACCCGATCGTTTAGTATGTTGCTATTGCTTTCTTCATGACTTATACATGTTCCTATGACTATGAGATTATGCAACTCCCGTTTGCCAGAGGAACACTTTGTGTGCTACCAAACGTCACAACGTAACTGGGTGATTATAAAGGAGCTCTACAGGTGTCTCCAAAGGTACATGTTGGGTTGGCATATTTCGAGATTAGGATTTGTCACTCCGATTGTCGGAGAGGTATCTCTGGGCCCTCTCGGTAATGCACATCACACAAGCCTTGCAAGCATTGCAACTAATGAGTTAGTTGTGAGATGATGTATTTCGGAACGAGTAAAGGGACTTGCCGGTAACGAGATTGAACTGGGTATTAAGATACCGACGATCGAATCTCAGGCAAGTAACATACCGATGACAAAGGGAACAATGTATGTTGTTATGCGGTCTGATCGATAAAGATCTTCGTAGAATATGTAGGAGCCAATATGGGCATCCAGGTCCCGCTATTGGTTATTGACCGGAGACGTGTCTTGGTCATGTATACATTGTTCTCGAACCCGTAGGGTCTGCACGCTTAAGGTTTCGATGACAGTTATATTATGAGTTTATGAGTTTTGATGTACCGAAGTTAGTTCGGAGTCCCGCATGTGATCACAGACATGACGAGGAGTCTCGAAATGGTCGAGACATAAAGATTGATATATTGGACGGCTATATTCGGACACCGGAAGTGTTCCGGGTGATTTCGGAGAAAACCGGAGAGCCGGAGGGTTACCGGACCCCCCCCCCCCCCGCCCCCGGGGATAAGTAATGGTCCATATGGGCCTTAGTGGAGAGAGAGAGGGGCTGCCAGAGGTGGGCTGCGCGCCTCCTCCCCCCTGGTCCGAATTGGACTAGGAGAGGGGGGCGGCGCCCCCCCTTTCCCTCTCCCTCCCCACTTCTTTCCCCCTCCTAGTAGGAGTCCTACTCCTACCAGGAGGAGGACTCCTCCTGGCGCGCCTATAGGGGCCGGCCGGCCTCCTCCCCTTGCTCCTTTATATAAGGGGGCAGGGGGGCACCCCTAGACACACAAGTTGATCTTCGTGATCGTTCCTTAGCCGTGTGCGGTGCCCCCCTCCACCATATTCCACCTCGGTCATATTGTAGCGGTGCTTAGGCGAAGCCCTGTGACAGTAGAACATCAAGATCGTCACCACGCCGTCGTGCTGACGGAACTCCACCCCGACGCTTTGCTGGATCGGAGCCCGGGGATCGTCATCGAGCTGAACGTGTGCTAGAACTCGGAGGTGCCGTAGTTTCGGTGCTTGATTGGTCGGGCCGTGAAGACGTACGACTACATCAACCAAACGCTTCTGTTGTCGATCTACAAGGGTACGTAGATCACACTCTCCCCTCTCGTTGCTATGCATCACCATGATCTTGCGTGTGCGTAGGAAATTTTTTGAAATTACTACATTCCCCAACAGTGGCATCCAAGCCTGGGTTTTATATGTTGATGTTATATGCACGAGTAGAACACAAGTGAGTTTTGGGCGATATAAGTCATACTGCTTACCAGCATGTCATACTTTGGTTCGGCGGTATTATTGGACGAAGCGGCCTGGACCGACATTACGCGTACGCTTACGCGAGACCGGTTCTCCCGACATGCTTTGCACATAGGTGGCTTGCAGGTGACAGTTTCTCCAACTTTAGTTGAACCAAGTGTGGCTACGCCCGGTCCTTGCGAAGGTTAAAACAGCACCAACTTGACAAACTATCATTGTGGTTTTGATGCGTAGGTAAGATTGGTTCTTGCTTAAGCCCGTAGCAGCCACGTAAAACTTGCAACAACAAAGTAGAGGACGTCTAACTTGTTTTTGCAGGGCATGTTGTGATGTGATATGGTCAAGACATGATGCTAAATTTTATTGTATGAGATGATCATGTTTTGTAACCGAGTTATCGGCAACTAGCAGGAGCCATATGGTTGTCGCTTTATTGTATGCAATGCAATCACGCTGTAATGCTTTACTTTATCACTAAGCGGTAGCGATAGTCGTGGAAGCATAAGATTGGCGAGACGACAATGATGCTACGATGGAGATCAAGGTGTCGCGCCGGTGACGATGGTGATCACGACGGTGCTTCGGAGATGGAGATCACAAGCACAAGATGATGATGGCCATATCATATCACTTATATTGATTGCATGTGATGTTTATCTTTTATGCATCTTATCTTGCTTTGATTGACG
The DNA here is from genome assembly GCF_003073215.2 of Triticum urartu. Taxonomy (NCBI): domain Eukaryota; kingdom Viridiplantae; phylum Streptophyta; class Magnoliopsida; order Poales; family Poaceae; genus Triticum; species Triticum urartu. Next base: position 214,089,228 of record NC_053025.1, on the reverse strand, counting down.
GTAGCATTATAAGATGATCTCTCACTAAATTATCAAGAAGTGTTCCCCCTGAGTATGCACCGTTGCGAAAGTTCTTCGTGCTGAGACACCACGTGATGATCGGGTGTGATAGGCTCTATGTTCAAATACAACGGGTGCAAAACAGTTGCACACGCGGAATACGTAGGTTATACTTGACGAGCCAAGCATATACAGATATGGCCTCGGAACACGGAAACCGAAAGGTCGAGCGTGAATCATATAGTAGATATGATCAACATAGTGATGTTCACCAATGAAACTACTCCATCTCACGTGATGATCGGACATGGTTTAGTTGATTTGGATCACGTAATCACTTAGAAGATTAGAGGGATGTCTATCTAAGTGGGAGTTCTTTAAGTTAAATTAATTGAACCTAAATTTATCATGAAACTTAGTACCTGATAGTGTCTTGCTTGTTTATGCTTGATTGTAGATAGATGGCTCGTGCTGCTGTTCCGTTGAATTTTAATGCGTTCCTTGAGAAAGCAAAGTTGAAAGATGATGGTAGCAATTACACGGACTGGGTCCGTAACTTGAGGATTATCCTCATTGCTGCACACAAGAATTACGTCCTGGAAGCACCGCTGGGTGCCAGGCCTGCTACTAGAGCAACACCAGATGTTATGAACGTCTGGCAAAGCAAAGCTGATGACTACTTGATAGTTCAGTGTGCCATGCTTTACGGCTTAGAATCGGGACTTCAACGACGTTTTGAACGTCATGGAGATGTTCCAGGAGTTGAAGTTAATATTTCAAGAAAATGCCCGGATTGAGAGATATGAAGTCTCTAATAAGTTCTATAGCTGCAAGATGGAGGAGAACAGTTCTGTCGGTGAGCATATACTCAAAATGTCTGGGTATAATAATCACTTGATTCAATTGGGAGTTAATCTTCCAGATGATTGCGTCATCGACAGAATTCTCCAATCACTGCCACCAAGTTACAAGAGCTTCGTGATGAACTATAATATGCAAGGGATGAATAAGACTATTCCCGAGCTCTTCGCAATGCTGAAATCTGCGGAGGTAGAAATCAAGAAGGAGCATCAAGTGTTGATGGTCAACAAGACCACTAGTTTCAAGAAAAAGGGCAAAGGGAAGAAGAAGGGGAACTTCAAAAAGAACGGCAAGCAAGTTGCTACTCAAGAGAAGAAACCCAGACCTGGACCTAAGCCTGAAACTGAGTGCTTCTACTGCAACCAGACTGGTCACTGGAAGAGGAACTGCCCCAAGTATTTGGCGGATAAGAAGGATGGCAAGGTGAACAAAGGTATATGTGATATACATGTTATTGATGTGTACCTTACTAATGCTCGCAGTAGCACCTGGGTATTTGATACTGGTTCTGTTGCTAATATTTGCAACTCGAAACAGGGACTACGGATTAAGCGAAGATTGGCTAAGGACGAGGTGACGATGCGCGTGGGAAACGGTTCCAAAGTCGATGTGATCGCAGTCGGCACGCTACCTCTACATCTACCTTCGGGATTAATGTTAGACCTAAATAATTGTTATTTGGTGCCAGCGTTAAGCATGAACATTATATCTGGATCTTGTTTGATGCGAGACGGTTATTCATTTAAATCAGAGAATAATGGTTGTTCTATTTATATGAGTAATATCTTTTATGGTCATGCACCCTTGAAGAGTGGTCTATTCTTATTGAATCTCGATAGTAGTAACACACACATTCATAATGTTGAAACCAAAAGATGCAGAGTTGATAATGATAGTGCAACCTATTTGTGGCACTGCCGTTTAGGTCATATCGGTGTAAAGCGCATGAAGAAACTCCATACTGATGGACTTTTGGAACCACTTGATTATGAATCACTTGGTACTTGCGAACCGTGCCTCATGGGCAAGATGACTAAAACATCGTTCTTCGGTACTATGGAGAGAGCAACAGATTTGTTGGAAATCATACATACAGACGTATGTGGTCCGATGAATATTGAGGCTCGTGGCGGATATCGTTATTTTCTCACCTTCACAGATGACTTAAGCATATATGGGTATATCTACTTAATGAAACACAAGTCTGAAACATTTGAAAAGTTCAAAGAATTTCAGAGTGAAGTAGAAAATCATCGTAACAAGAAAATAAAATTCCTACGATCTGATCGTGGAGGAGAATATTTGAGTTACGAGTTTGGTGTACATTTGAAAAATTGTGGAATAGTTTCGCAACTCACGCCACCCGGAACACCACAGCATAATGGTGTGTCCGAACGTCGTAATCGCACTTTACTAGATATGGTGCGATCTATGATGTCTCTTACCGATTTACCGCTATCATTTTGGGGATACGCTCTAGAGACGGCCGCATTCACGTTAAATAGGGCACCATCAAAATCAGTTGAGACGACGCCTTATGAACTGTGGTTTGGCAAGAAACCAAAGTTGTCGTTTCTGAAAGTTTGGGGCTGCGATGCTTATGTGAAAAAGCTTCAACCTGATAAGCTCGAACCCAAATCGGAGAAATGTGTCTTCATAGGATATCCAAAGGAAACTATTGGGTACACCTTCTATCACAGATCCGAAGGCAAAACTTTTGTTGCTAAGTTTGGAAACTTTCTAGAGAAGGAGTTTCTCTCGAAAGAAGTGAGTGGGAGGAAAGTAGAACTTGACGAGGTAACTGTACCTACTCCCTTATTGGAAAGTAGTGCATCGCAGAAAATTGTTTCTGTGACACCTACACCAGTTAGTGAGGAAGCTAATGATGATGATCATGAAACTTCAGAACAAGATACTACTGAACCTCGTAGATCAACCAGAGTAAGATCTGCGCCAGAGTGGTACGGTAATCCTGTTCTGCAAGTCATGCTACAAGATCATGATGAACCTACGAACTATGAAGAAGCGATGGTGAGCCCAGATTCCACAAAATGGCTTGAAGCCATGAAATCTGAGATGGGATCCATGTATGAGAACAAAGTATGGACTTTGGTTGACTTGCCCGATGATAAGCAAGCAATTGAGAATAAATGGATCTTCAAGAAGAAGACTGACGCTGACGGTAATATTACTGTCTACAAAGCTCGACTTGTCGCAAAAGGTTTTCAGCAAGTTCAAGGGATTGACTACGATGAGACCTTCTCACCCGTAGCGATGCTTAAGTCTGTCTGAATCATGTTAGCAATTGCCGCATTTTATGATTATGAAATTTGGCAGATGGATGTCAAAACTGCATTCCTGAATGGATTTCTGGAAGAAGAGTTGTATATGATGCAACCAGAAGGTTTTGTCGATCCAAAGGGAGATAACAAATTGTGCAAGCTCCAGCGATCCATTTATGGACTGGTGCAAGCCTCTCGGAGTTGGAATAAACGCTTTGATAGTGTGATCAAAGCATTTGGTTTTATACAGACTTTTGGAGAAGCATGTATTTACAAGAAAGTGAGTGGGAGCTCTGTAGCATTTCTCATTTTATATGTAGATGACATATTACAAATTGGAAATGATATAGAATTTCTGGATAGCATAAAGGGATACTTGAATAAGAGTTTTTCAATGAAAGACCTCGGTGAAGCTGCTTACATATTAGGCATTAAGATCTATAGAGATAGATCAAGACGCTTAATTGGACTTTCACAAAGCACATACCTTGACAAAGTTTTGAAGAAGTTCAAAATGGATCAAGCAAAGAAAGGGTTCTTGCCTGTGTTACAAGGTGTGAAGTTGAGTAAGACTCAATGCCCGACCACTGCAGAAGATAGAGAGAAAATGAAAGATGTTCCCTATGCTTCAGCCATAGGCTCTATCATGTATGCAATGCTGTGTACCAGACCTGATGTTTGCCTTGCTATAAGTCTAGCAGGGAGGTACCAAAGTAATCCAGGAGTGGATCACTGGACAGCGGTCAAGAACATCCTGAAATACCTGAAAAGGACTAAGGATATGTTTCTCATATATGGAGGTGACAAAGATCTCATTGTAAAAGGTTACGTTGATGCAAGCTTTGACACTAATCCGGACGATTCTAAATCGCAAACCGGATACGTGTTTACATTAAACAGTGGAGCTGTCAGTTGGTGCAGTTCTAAACAAAGCGTTGTAGCGGGATCTACATATGAAGCGGAGTACATAGCTGCTTTGGAAGCAGCAAATGAAGGAGTCTGCATGAAGGAGTTCATATCCGATCTAGGCGTCATACCTAGTGCATCGGGTCCAATGAAAATCTTTTGTGACAATACTGGTGCAATTGCCTTGGAAAAGGAATCCAGATTTCACAAGAGAACCAAGCACATCAAGAGACGGTTCAATTCCATCCGGGATCTAGTCCAGGTGGGAGACATAGAGATTTGCAAGATACATACGGATCTGAATGTTGCAGACCCGTTGACTAAGCCTCTTCCACGAGAAAAACATGATCAGCACCAAGGCTCCATGGGTGTTAGAATCATTACTGTGTAATCTAGATTATTGACTCTAGTGCAAGTGGGAGACTGAAAGGAAATATGCCCTAGAGGCAATAATAAAGTTATTATTAATTTCTTTATATCATGATAAATGTTTATTATTCATGCTAGAATTGTATTAACCAGAAACATAATACATGTGTGAATACATAGACAAACAGAGTGTCACTAGTATGCCTCTACTTGACTAGCTCGTTAATCGAAGATGGTTATGTTTCCTAAACATAAACAAAAGAGTTGTTATTTGATTAAAGGGATCACATCATTAGGAGAATGATGTGATTGACATGACCCATTCCATTAGCTTAGCACCCGATCGTTTAGTATGTTGCTATTACTTTCTTCATGACTTATACATGTTCCTATGACTATGAGATTATGCAACTCCCGTTTGCCGGAGGAACACTTTGTGTGCTACCAAACGTCACAACGTAACTGGGTGATTATAAAGGAGCTCTACAGGTGTCTCCAAAGGTACATGTTGGGTTGGTGTATTTCGAGATTAGGATTTGTCACTCCGATTGTCGGAGAGGTATCTCTGGGCCCTCTCGGTAATGCACATCACACAAGCCTTGCAAGCATTGCAACTAATGAGTTAGTTGTGAGATGATGTATTACGGAACGAGTAAAGAGACTTGCCGGTAACGAGATTGAACTAGGTATTAAGATACCGACGATCAAATCTCAGGCAAGTAACATACCGATGACAAAGGGAACAACGTATGTTGTTATGCGGTCTGACCGATAAAGATCTTCTAGAATATGTAGGAGCCAATATGGGCATCCAGGTCCCGCTATTGGTTATTGACCGGAGTCGTGTCTCGGTCATGTCTACAATGTTCTCGAACCCGTAGGGTCCGCACGCTTAAGGTTTCGATGACAGTTATATTATGAGTTTATGAGTTTTGATGTACCGAAGTTAGTTCGGAGTCCCGGATGTGATCACAGACATGACGAGGAGTCTCGAAATGGTCGAGACATAAAGATTGATATATTGGACGGCTATATTCGGACACCGGAAGTGTTCCGGGTGATTTCGGAGAAAACCGGAGAGCCGGAGGGTTACCGGACCCCCCCCCCCCCCGCCCCCGGGGATAAGTAATGGTCCATATGGGCCTTAGTGGAGAGAGAGAGGGGCTGCCAGAGGTGGGTTGCGCGCCTCCTCCCCCCTGGTCCGAATTGGACTAGGAGAGGGGGGCGCCCCCCCCCCTTTCCCTCTCCCTCCCCACTTCTTTCCCCCTCCTAGTAGGAGTCCTACTCCTACTAGGAGGAGGACTCCTCCTGGCGCGCCTATAGGGGCCGGCCGGCCTCCTCCCCTTGCTCCTTTATATACGGGGGCAGGGGGCACCCCTAGACACACAAGTTGATCTTCGTGATCGTTCCTTAGCTGTGTGCGGTGCCCCCCTCCACCATATTCCACCTCGGTCATATTGTAGCGGTGCTTAGGCGAAGCCCTGCGACAGTAGAACATCAAGATCTTCACCATGCCGTCGTGCTAACGGAACTCCTCCCCGACGCTTTGCTGGATCGGAGCCCGGGGATCGTCATCGAGCTGAACGTGTGCTAGAACTCGGAGGTGCCGTAGTTTCGGTGCTTGATCGGTCGGGCCGTGAAGACGTATGACTACATCAACCAAACGCTTCTTTTGTCGATCTACAAGGGTACGTAGATCACACTCTCCCCTCTCATTGCTATGCATCACCATGATCTTGTGTGTGCATAGGAAATTTTTTGAAATTACTACGTTCCCCAACAGTGAGGACTCGGCAGAGGAGATCGCCTCCAGCGATGAAGGCGAAGACGACGAAGGAGGGGAAGGCGAAGACGTTGAGCCGGCTGGTGAAGCGGCCAGCCAGCCTCAGCCTGACCATGCCTCTAGCAACGAGGCGCGTGCTAGCACGCCCTCTGCGGGAGGCGGTGATCATGCCGAGGTTCGCCAGCCGGCCACTCCTCCAGCCGGCACTGCCATCTCCACCGACCTGCCCGACTCGCCAGTCGCTCCCTTGGCCTAAACTGCCGTCCTTGCTTTTCCTGCTTGTTACCCATTGAACAATTTTTATTAAACTTGCGCAGTTCCACCCACTGGGGGTGTATTCGAACTATGTTGAATGCTGGCCTTTTGAAGGCCTTTTGTGTAAATATGATCGTGTGCGTGTTTGGTTTCCATTCGCGTATGCTTTTTATCCTTAGGTTGTTTCCTTTGCTGCCTTCCCCTTTTGGGAAGGCAAGTGAGCTTTCTTAGATTGAAGCGAGGTGAATGGAAGCCGGCCGGCTGGCTACTCTGGTAGTCGGTCGGTGGTGGGAGAAAAACCGGCTTTTGTTATATTAGTCCGTTAGTCCCTAGCCGTTTTTCATGTGGGCGTCCTTTCCTGCCTTTAACTCTTGCCAGCCGGATAGCCGGTTCTTCAAACTACGACTTTTGGCAAGAGAAGGCTTGGGTGCCGGCACACTACTTGTCTGACCGCGGGTTGGACTTTTAATATAACTCTAGGCGGCCAGTCCCCGGGCCGACTAGTCGAACCCGGTGCCGGACGAAAAAAGTGAAAGTAATGACAAGGTCATAAGCATGATATTCTTCATTTATAGATAAAAGACGGCAGTCCCCGAGCTCTCCTCGAGGGGCCTATTGTCTCGTACTTACTACAAAAGTTAGCGTGATACATACTGCATTTCAACTGTAAAATCTTCGGAGGAGGTTGGCGTTCCATGGTCGTTCCGACTCCTTGCCGGAATCATCTCTCTTGCGTGCCTTCGGCTTCTGCACGTCGATCAGGTAGTAGGAGTCGTTGCCTAAAGCTCTGCTGATGACGAAGGGGCCCTCCCAAGGGGCCGAGAGCTTGTGCTGGCCGGCTGTTCGCTGGATCAACCGGAGCACAAGATCGCCCTCTTGGAAGGATCTTGGCCTGACCTTCCGGCTATGGTAGCGGCACAAGCCCTGCTTGTAGATGGCGGACCGACTGAGGGCTAACAGCCGGCCTTCTTCCAGCAGGTCGACGCCGTCTTCTCGTGCTTCCTTGGCCTCCGCCTCCGTGTACATGGTTATCCGAGGCGAGTCGAACTCGATGTCAGTTGGGATGACCGCCTCGGCACCATACACAAGGAAGAAAGGAGTGAAACCAGTTGACTTGTTTGGGGTAGTGCGCAGACTCCAGAGGACGGCCGGCAGCTCATCGAGCCAACAGCCGGCTGAACGTTCTAGTGGTACGACCAGTCGGGGCTTGATGCCGGAAAGGATGAGGTCGTTGGCTCGCTCGACCTGGCCGTTTGACTGTGGGTGGGCAATGGACGCTAAGTCCAACCGGATGCCTTGCATCGCGCAGAAACGTGCCAAGGCTTCCTTGGCGAAATTCGTGCCATTGTCGGTGATGATGCTGTGTGGCACGCCGTACCGAGTTGTTATATCTGCGATAAATGTCACGGCAGTCGGCCCATTCGGCTTCTTGATCGGCTTTGCCTCAATCCATTTGGTGAATTTGTCCACAGCGACAAGCAGGTGTGTCATGCCGCCGCACGCTGTCTTGAATGGGCCCACCATGTCCAGTCCCCAAACGGCGAAGGGCCAAGTGAGGGGAATGGTCTTGAGTGCCGAAGCCGGCATGTGTTGCTTGGAGCTGAAGAGTTGGCACCCTTTGCAATGTTTAACTAACTCCTTGGCGTCATCCAAAGCAGTCGGCCAAAAGAAACCATGGCGGAAAGCTTTGGCGACGAGTGATCTTGAGGCCGCATGGTGGCCGCATTCTCCTTGGTGGATGTCTCTGAGGATTGCAATGCCCTTCTCTTGCTCGACGCATCGCTGGAGGACTCCAGTGATACTGCGCTTGACGAGCTCTCTGTTGACGATTGTGTATGCTCTGGCTCGGCGTTGGACTTGTCTTGCCTCTGTTTCGTCAGCCGGTAGATCTTGGTTTATTAGGAAGTTGAGGATGGACTGAGCCCATGATGGAGCTACGACTTCTTCTATTGCCAACACGGCAATTGCGACCAGGGTGGGCGGGCTGGGTGGTGAAATGCTGGAGTCGGCCACCGCCTGTTGTGTTGGTGTAGTCTCCGGGCCGACTACCGCAGTCCCCGAGCCGGGTATGGCAGTCCCCGGGTCGGGCGTAACTATGGAAGTCCCCGAGCCGCCTAGTGACGTCCCCGGGCCGACTATCGAAGTCCCCGGGTTACCTGCTTGGTTCTTCGAGCCGGATCCGGCCGCGTCGAGGTCAGGCAGCACGAAGATGGAATCGGACTCTGGAGACGGCTTGATAGACGACTTGAGGAGACGTTGCAGAGAGACACCGGTTGGTATTGCCTGCCGTGTGGAGCCTATACGAGCCAGGGTATCATCTCGCTCGTTGTCGGCTCGCGGTACATGGAGGAACTCGCATCCTTCAAAGTACCCGCTGATCTGCTGAACGAGGAAGTGGTAGCTTGCCATATTTGCGTCCTTGGCGTCCCAGTCGCCGGATGACTGCTGGACTACCAAGTCTGAGTCGCCGTAACATAGGATCCGGCGTATGCTGAGCTCTTTGGCAAGCCGGAGCCTGTGTATGAGCGCCTCCTACTTGGCCACGTTCTTGGAGGCGGCAAAGTGAATTTGCAGTGTGTATCTGAGCTTGTCGCCTTTGGGAGAGGTGAGGATGACGCCGGCTCCCACGCCGGTGCGCATCTTGGACCCATCGAAGTGCATGCGCCAATGAGTGGAGTCGGGAGCTGGCGGCAGGTACTGGGTCTCGGCCCAGTCGATGAGGAAGTCGGCCAATGCTTGGGACTTGATGGCGGTGCGAGGCTGGTAGAAGATCGTGTAGGGGGCCAGCTCGATAGCCCATCTCGACACCCGGCCGGATGCATCCCGGCTGCCTATGATTTCGGCAAGCGGGGCGGTGCATACAACCGTGATGGGATGCTCTTGGAAGTAGGGCTTCAGCTTCTTGGCGGCGAAGTACACGCCATAGCACATCTTCTGGTAGTGTGGGTAGTTCTGCTTCGAGGTAGACAGCACCTTTCTCAAATAGTACACCGGCCTCTGGACCGGCTGGGCTCGTCCCTCTTCTGGGCGTTGGACTACGATGACGGTGCTGACCACCCGGCTGGTTGCAGCAATGTAGAGGAGCATGGGCTCTTTCTCAGTCGGCGCTGCCAGGACAGGCGGCGTGGCCAGCATCTTCTTCAGTTCATGAAAAGCTTGGTCGGCTTGGTCATTCCACTCGAAGTGAGTGGTCTTCTTCATGAGGCGGTAGAGGGGGAGAGCTTTTTCTCCGAGCCGGCTAATGAAGCGGTTTAGGGAGGCCAAGCACCCGGTGAACTTCTGGATGTCGCGAAGCTTGGTGGGAATCGCCATCCTCTCAATGGCCTTGATCTTTACAGGGTTGCATTCGATGCCGCGTTCGGAGACCAGGAAGCCTAGGAGCTGGCCGGCTGGCACTCCGAACACGCATTTCTCGGGGTTGAGCTTGATCTGGAACCGGCGCAGGTTCTCAAATGTTTCCTTGAGGTCTTCCAGCAAGGTGCCACGCCTCTTCGTCTTCACCACAATGTCGTCTACGTAGACGTGGGCATTTCTGCCGAGCTTCTTGAGGAGGCACTTCTGCATGCAACGCTGAAAAGTGGCACCAGCATTTCTTAAGCCGAATGTCATGGTTAGGTAGCAGAAAGCTCCGAATGGCGTGATGAAGGCGGTCTTCAGGCGGTCAGCCGGATCTAGCTTTATCTGGTGGTATCCTGAGTAAGCATCCAAGAAACTCAACAGCTCGCATCCGGCCGTGGAGTCTATCACTTGATCAATCCTTGGCAGGGCAAAGGGATCTTTGGGGCAAGCCTTGTTGAGGCTCGTGTAGTCTATGCACATGCGCCACTTGTTGTTCTTCCTTAGCACGAGGACCGGGTTGGCGAGCCACTCTGGAAAGAAAACCTCCATAATGAAGCCGGCTGCCAGAAGCCGGGCTATCTCCTCTCACACAATCCTTCTTTTCTCCTCCGACAGTCGGCGGAGGGGTTGTTTGACTGGTTTTGCGTCTTCTCGGACGTGTAGCTTGTGCTCGGCGAATTCCTTCAGAACACCCGGCATGTCCTTGGGGGACCATGCAAAGATGTCCCGATTCTCACGAAGGAAGTCGGCGAGCTCGCCTTCCTATTTGCTGTTTAGGTTTGCCCCGATGACGGCAAACCTTTCTGGGCGCTCAGGGTCAAGGGGTGTCTTCTTCGTCTCCTTGGCCGGCTGGAAAGATCCTTGGGCATCGTACTCCTTGGGATCGGGGGACAAGGCCGATTGTTTGCCGGCCATGGCCACAACTTGGTCCAACATCTTCTTTTCTTCGGCAATCACAAGGGACTCGGCCAGCCGGCTGCTGGCTGCTGCGCACTCGGAGGACTTCTTGTAATCGCCGGCTATGGTGATGACTCCCTTGGTGCTCGGCATCTTCATCTTGAGGTAAGCATAGTGGGGAACTTCCATGAACCTGGCCAAGGCAGGGCGGCCAAGCAATGCATGGTAGGGGCTCTCCAGGTCCTCCACTTCAAACCAGATCGCTTCCCGGCGGAAATGATCCTTGTCCCCAAAGAGTACATCAATCTGGATCTTGCCAATGGGGGCGTAGGACAGGCAAGGTACAATGCCATGGAACACAGTCCGAGTAGGCATGAGTTGCTTCATCTTGACGTTCAGCTTCTCCAGGGTGTCACGGTACAGGATGTTGATGCTGCTTCCGCCATCTATCAGCACGCGGGAGAAGCGGGCGGCGCGTCTGTCCGTTGCAAGGGTGGCATCCAGAACCAACGCATAAGAGCCAGGAGATGGCATCACCTCTGGGTGGTCGGCCCGGCTCCAGCTGATAGGTTTTTCTAACCAGTGCATGTGCTCGGCGGGGTTGGCAGCGACCATGCTGACTTCCTAGTGCTCTCAGCGTCTGCCGCGCCGGTCTTCGAGCTGGCTTGTAAAGACAACATAGGCGGCATGCTCGTCGGGGAACTCATCGTGCACGGCTCCGACTGTAGGCCGAGCGGTCAGCGGCTGCGGAGCCGGAGGCGGCAGACCGGCAGGCGGAGGCGGTGCGAGCCCTTCACCTTTGGAGATTCGGGTGAGCCAGTGGCACTTCCAGGTCGTGTGGTTGGACGGCTTCGCGCCGCTGTGGAACTTGCATGGGGCGTCGAGAGTTTGCTCGTAGGAGAAGGCCGGCTGCCAAGCCGGCTTGCCGCCCCTCTGCTTCTTGGGTGCGGGCCGCCCTTCGGGCTGCTCGTCTTCGACTGTGGCCACCTGCCGACTGGTGGAGGGCGGCACGGGGCCCTTGCGCTTGTGGTCGTTCTGGTGTGGGCGTCGGACGGAGTCCCCAGCCGGCGTCTTGGGCGTCGGGTTGAGTACTTTCCCGGACGCATCTACCCGGAGTTCGGTCTTCATTGAGGAGTCGGCGGTGGCGTACTTGTCCGCTATGACCAGAAGCTCGTCGAGGGTAGTCGGCTCGTCACAGAGGAGCTTGTGCTTGAGGAGGGAGCCTTCTCGGCACCCGGCAGTGAAGTATTCTATGGCTTGCACCTCGTGCACCCCTTTGCAAGAGTTGCGGAGCTCGGCCCAATGCGTGAGGTATTCACGAGTGGACTCGGCGGGGCCTTGTACACACAAGGAGAGCTGTCTGGGCTTGGGAGCCCGCTTGTAGGTGCTGGTGAAGTTGCGGACGAAGGCTTCTGTGAAGTCTAGCCAGCTGTTGATGCTGTATGGCTTGAGGCTGTTGAGCCAGGTCCACGCCGTGCCTTGCAGCATGAGGGGCACGTACTTCATGGCAACGCGCATGTTGCCGTTTGCTATGCTAATCGCCGTGGAATAGTCGATCAACCAATCTTCTGGCTTTACGGAGCCATTGTACTTGGGCGTGTCTCTTGGGAGCGAGAACCCTTTGGGGAAAGGCTCATCGCGGATGCGGGGGACGAAGCAAGGTGGGCCGACATCATCTTCTTCTTCCAGCGCCAGGGATCGTGCTAGGCGGTCGATCCGATGGCGGTTGTCGTTCTCGCCGACTCCTTCGCGGCAACCTAGTCGGCCACTGAGAGTCGGATGCGCAACAGGCGGTGGGGTGGGATGTCTCTCCCCACGGGGCCGAGGCGGAGGCGGGTTGCCCCACCACTCCATGGCCTGGGGATGGCCTTCTGCGTCTCGCTCGATGGAGATTCGGGTTCGGCTTCGGCTGGCAGCCGGCTCTTTCTCATGCCGCGCGCGGGTTTTACCCGTAGTCAGCGTCCGAGACGTCGCGCCGTGATCTCGGCGCGGGGGAGGGCTTTCCGCGCGGGCGTTGGCTACGTGCCGCTGCGCGGCCGCATCGATTAGCTGCTGGATGCGTCTGGTCATGTGGGGGAGTTCTTCGGCCCCCAATCCGTCTAGCTCGTCTACGGCCGCCTGGGCGGCGCGCAGGTTCTCGAGTGGAGTGGCGTAGAGTGGGCGGTCGACTCCTAGTGTGTCGGCGACGACAGCGCCGGGCTGCCTGACAACGCCGGCCCGGCTGGGCCCGCCTGGGGGCAGCATGCCAAAGGCGGCGCGGTCGGCTTCGTGCCGGTGGGCCTCAGTGAGGCCTCTCATGGAAGCCAACTTCCGGCCCTCCGCGAGGAGGGCGAGGCGGCGAGCCTCCAGTGCTTCGGCGTCGGCATCGGCCAGGAGGGGGATGGGCAAGTCGTCGACCGCTGCATGCGGGGCGTCATGGGCGCTCTCGCTAGAAGCGTCGCCGTGGCCAATGACCATCACCTCGGTGGTGACAGCGTCGCGGCCATCGGCCCGGGGAAGCGGGTCGTTGTAGATCGTGACGTCGGTGGGGAAATTGTCGAGAGAAGCCATGTCGGAGTCGACAGGCATCGGATCGGTGGAGCCAACAGACTCCAAGTCCACAGCAGGCTCGCCGGAGACGTGGAGCTGGCCGAGGAGATCGGCGAGCCGCTCGTTGCGCAACCGTTGGTGACGCCTTGCAGCGCGTCATGGCAAGCGCCGTCGGGCGTATCAGGCTGGCTACGCTCGCTGGGGAGGAAGAGGGTTCCCGTCCAGAACAGGTCTCCGGACGACGGTGCACCTGGCCCCACGGTGGGCGCCAAATGTCGGGTGGTAGGTGCGACATATGCCAACGGGTGGCTTATCATTGTGGGAGCCAGTAAGACGTCGCCGGTGCCTGGAAGCGGGATGAGGCGAAGACATGCACGCCGGCGAATCTTACCCAGCTTCGGGGCTCTCCGTGGAGATAACACCCCTACTGCTGCTCTGCGGGGTCTCCGCATGATCACTAGATGGAGAAGTAGCTACACGATGCTCCTTGAGCTGTTTTGTGAGAAGAAGAGGAAGGGCACGGCTAGCTCTCCTCCCCTCTCAATATGGTGTCTAGAACTATCTTGGATCAACCCTTTGCATGGGTGCCCCGGGGGGTTTATATAGGCCTACCCCCGGGGGGTACAATGGTAATCCGGCTGGGCATGGGGCCCAGCCGTCTGTGTCTACACTTGCCGGCTTCTGCGCCGGCGGCTGGGGCCCGCCGGCTGGTGGGTCCCGCCGGCTGCCGGCTCCTTGGTCGACAGGCAGGCCCCACTGTCATGGGCCTTGTCGGTGGCTGGTTACTGTTACTCAATCCTGGTGACGAGGGCTTCGCCGAGGTGGGCGTGGCTACAGTGCCGCCGTCCAGCGGGTGATCGCTGTAGCCTTACCGTGTCTTGTCTCCTTAATGGGGCGTCTCCTTCGAGGGAGGTGGCAAGCCGGCTGTGGGGAGCCGGCTCTGTCTTGGGCCAACTGGGGGAGGCCTGGCCGCCTTCGGGTGTCCCTCTGCCCGAAGGGGCCCACCGCCCGTGGCCCGCGTTGGCAGCCCGTCGTGGATGACATCAGGGTCAACATGGCAACAGTGCCGCGTAGGACGGGTCATGGCCTCCCGTACGGCGCACTGTGCCAGGCGTGCTCCGGGATTCGGGGGTGGCAGGCTTTACTGTAGCCACGCCCCGTCACATCGTCGTTATGTGGATGCAGACTTCGAGGGTACGGTCTTGACCGCTTTGTGGGAGCCGGCTTTTTGGAGTCGGCCTTCTCGCGGCCGGCTTCTTGGAGCCAGCCCTCCCACGGCTTTCTTCATGAGGGCTAAAGTCGGGCCGCCTTCCGATAGTCGGTCTGGGAGACAGCCGGCAAGGGGAAGGCGGCCCCACGTCTTGGATTCTTGAGGGCCGGATCGGCTCGTAATTTTTTCAGAAGGGCCAGGGGGAGCCGGCTAGGCTACCTGTGTTCATTTACTCCGACACCGCCTGTCAATTTTCGTCGCATTCGGAGTTCGTTTGACGCCCCAACGGTTAACTATAGCGGCAATATAGTCGGTCTAACATCGGACGTTTTCGGTCTCCGGAGACAGACGCCGGGCCTCCCTCTCTCTTCTCTGTCTTAGCCCGAGGCCTTCTGCACAGCCCACAAGCTCCAACCTACTCCTCCTCGCGTCCGGAGCCGTCGGATCACGATCCGAGGCTCCGAAAACCCCCTAGAACCCCAACCCTAGCCATTTTTGCTATAAAAGGGAACCCCCCCTTCCAAATCTGGAGATTCTTCCACTCTGCTCCTCATTTTCCGCGCAGCCCCAGCCTCCACCCACCACTTGTCGCCGTCAGATCTGCTCCGCCACCGCCACTTGGCCTCCTCCAGCGCCGCCACCTCGCCGCATGGCGCCACCCCAGTGGCAGCGTCGCCGCCCCGCCCAACCAGATGAGGCCACGTCACCCCTGGGTCTCCCCTCCACCGCGCGGCCCTGCAGGCCCACGGGGAGCCCATCCTGGGCCGTCCCAAGCCCGACCATTGTGCCCCGTCGCCTCGCTTGAGCTAGATCGGGAGAGCTCGATCCCGAGCTCCCTGCGCCGCCGCCTGACCTCTCGCCGGAGTTGAGGACCCGAGCACCCTGCCTCTCTCTCCCTCCCCTGCCCCTCCTTCTTCATCTCTCTGTCACAGAGCTCTCTCTCTCCCCGTGTTGCGCAGATCCTCGTGTTTCGTCGCGCCGCCGCATGGAGTTCGCCGGAGCTCGCGACCCCCGCCGTTCTTCACCCAGATCTGTGCCGCCCTCGCCGTCCTTGCCCACTTCCGGTCAGATCCGTTGCCCAGGGGCCGGATCCACCCATTCCCGTCGTCAGCCGGGCCCATCCCCGCCGCCTGTCGCCGTCCCCTCGCCGAAATCTGTCGGTCGTCGCCATGTCGTTCCTCCTCTGCTTCCCGCTCGCTCCTTCGTTGACCGGACGCCCAGGCCCAGCACCACCCCTCTCCACCGGCCTGCTCGACCACGCCCCCTGGGCCGCCTCCACCGACCTGGGCTGAGCCCAGCTAGGTGAGTAGCCAGCCACCAAGTGGGCTGTTTCAGATTCAGCCCAGTGCATGTTTTTCCCGTGTGGCGAATTTCTCTTTTATTCCAGAGACAGCAGTTTTGCAGTAAACCTCCTAGACAACATGCATTTTAATAACTTCACAATTGTGCATCGGATTAAAATGTTTTATATATGAAAGTTGCTTAAAATTTTCTCTAGTTTAATAATATCCAACTTTCATGCACGTTTGAAATGTTTAAAATGTTGTTTGATTAAATTTGCTCCTATGCCATGTTAAAATGCTTTAATTCATAACAAATTAACCGTAGCTCCGAACTTAACAAACTTTATATGTATATGGGGTAGAATTTTGCCTAGTTTATCATAGTGTACTTTCTTTGCATGTTTAACAACTCTAAAATTGTGTTTAGGGCAGAACAGCACCAAATCTAATATATGCATATGGGGATTTACCGGAATTTGTTGTTCCTTGTTTCCGGCCTCATTTAACCTTGACTAGATAGGTAGTTTTCATTTGCTTCACCCTCTTGCCATGCTTAACAACATTTAATTTTGTTGGGTACATAACCGAGAGAGAACTAAATAATTGATGTGGTGTTCCGTCAATATGCAACGGAGTTGCATATTGACCTCCACTTAATTTGTAGGATTGCTTGTGCATTTTGCCATGCCATGCTTCATTAAACCGAACATGCATCATACTTGGTTGTGCATCACGTCATGTTTATGTGGTGGTTGTTTACTATGTTGTGTGCATCTTTCCGGTGTTGGTTCTTCGGGTTGGTTCCGATAACGTCGCGTTGTGAGGATTCGTTCGACTACGTCCGTTTGTCTTCTTCATGGGCTCGTTCTTCTTCCTTGCGGGATTTCAGGCAAGATGACCATACCCTCGAAATCACTTCTATCTTTGCTTGCTAGTTGCTCGCTCTTTTGCTACGCCTATGTTGTGATACCTACCATTTGCTTATCATGCCTCCCATATTGTTAAGCCAAGCCCCTAACCCACCTTGTCCTAGCAAACCATTGTTTGGCTATGTTACCGCTTTGCTCAGCCCCTCTTATAGCGTTGTTAGTTGCAGGTGAAGATTGAAGTTTGTTCCTTGTTGGAACATGGAGATGTTGTTCCTTGTTGGAACATGTTTACTTGTTGGGATATCACAATATCTCTTATCTAATTAATGTATCTATATACTTGGTAAAGGGTGGAAGGCTCGGCCTTATACCTGGTGTTTTGTTCCACTCTTGCGGCCCTAGTTTCCGTCATATCGGTGTTATGTTCCTGGATTTTGCGTTCGTTACGCGGTTGGGTTATAATGGGAACCCCTTGACAGTTTGCCTTGAATAAAACTCCTCCAGCAAGGCCCAACCTTGGTTTTACCATTTGCACTAACAACCTATAACCTTCCCTTGGGTTTTCGCGAGCCCGAGGGTCATCTTTATTTTAACCCCCCCGGGCCAGTGCTCCTCTGAGTGTTGGTCCAAAACGGGCAGCCTGCGGGGCCACCTCGGGGCAACTCGAGGGTTGGTTTTACTCGTAGCTTGACCTATCCGGTGTGCCCTGAGAACGAGATATGTGCAGCTCCTATCGGGATTTGTCGGCGCATCAGGCGGCTTTGCTGGTCTTGTTTTACCTGTCGAAATGTCTTGTAACCGGGATTCCGAGTCTGATAGGGTCTTCCCGCTAGAAGGAATATCCTTCGTTGACCGTGAGAGCTTGTGATGGGCTAAGTTGGGACACCCCTGCAGGGATTGAACTTTCGAAAGCCGTGCCTGCGGTTATGGGCAGATGGGAATTTGTTAATGTCCGGTTGTAGAAAACCTGAAGTTGACCTTAATTAAAATACATCAACCGCGTGTGTAACCGTGATGGTCTCTTCTCGGCGGGGTCTGGGAAGTGAACACGGTGTTGGAGTTATGTTTGACGTAGGTTGTTCTAGGATCACTTCTTGATCATAGTTGTTCGACCGTGCTTTTGCCTTCTCTTCTCGCTCTCTTTTGCGAATAGGTTAGCCACCAAATATGCTAGTCGCTTGCTGCAGCTCCACCTCATACCTTTGCCTTACCTATAAGCTTAAATAGTCTTGATCGCGAGGGTGTGAGATTTCTGAGTCCCCGTGACTCACAGATACTTCCAAAACCAGCTTGCAGGTGCCGTTGAACTGTGCAGATGACGCAACCAAGTTCAAGGAGGAGCTCGATGAAGATCTTGCCCTTTGTGTTGTTTCGTTCTGGTTGATCAGTAGTGGAGCCCAGTTGGGGTCGATCGGGGATCTGTGTAGCATTTGGGGTAGTCTTCTTTTATTTTGGCTCTGTAGTCGGGCCTTGTTTGTAACTGGTTGATGTAATGCTTTATTCATGTATTTGTGTGAAGTGGCGATTGTAAGCCAAATATGTGTCTCTTTCCCTTATGTATTACATGGGATGTGTGAAGATTACCTCACTTGCGACATTGCTTTCAATGCGGTTATGCCTCTAAGTCGTGCTTCGACACGTGGGAGATATAGCCGCATCGAGGGCGTTACAACCGGTGGATGGCTCGGCCTTATGCCAGGTGTTTTGTTCAACTCTTGCCGCCCTAGTTTCTGTCATATCGGTGTTATGTTCCCGGATTTTGCGTTCCTTACGCGGTTGGGTTATAATGGGAACCCCTTGATAGTTCGCCTTGAATAAAACTCCTCCAGCAAGGGCCAACCTTGGTTTTACCATTTGCACTAACAACCTATAAGCCTCCCTTGGGTGTTCGCGAGCCCGAGGGTCATCTTTATTTTAACCCCCCCGGGCCAGTGCTCCTCTGAGTGTTGGTCCAAAACGGGCAGCCTGCGGGGCCACCTCGGGGCAACTCGAGGGTTGGTTTTACTCGTAGCTTGACCTATCCGATGTGCCCTGAGAACGAGATATGTGCAGCTCCTATCGGGATTTGTCGGCGCATCGGGCGGCTTTGCTGGTCTTGCTTTACCTGTCGAAATGTCTTGTAACCGGGATTCCGAGTCTGATCAGGTCTTCCCGCTAGAAGGAATATCCTTCGTTGACCGTGAGAGCTTGTGATGGGCTAAGTTGGGACACCCCTGCAGGGATTGAACTTTTGAAAGCCATGCCCGCGGTTATGGGAAGATGGGAATTTGTTAATGTCCGGTTGTAGAAAACCTGAAGTTGACCTTAATTAAAATACATCAACCGTGTGTGTAACCGTGATGGTCTCTTCTCGGCGGGGTCCGGGAAGTGAACACGGTGTTGGAGTTATGTTTGACGTAGGTTGTTCTAGGATCACTTCTTGATCATAGTTGTTCGACCGTGCTTTTGCCTTCTCTTCTTGCTCTCTTTTGTGAATAGGTTAGCCACCAAATATGCTAGTCGCTTGCTGCAGCTCCACCTCATACCTTTGCCTTACCTATAAGCTTAAATAGTCTTGATCGCGAGGGTGTGAGATTTCTATGTCCCCGTGACTCACAGATACTTCCAAAACCAGCTTGCAGGTGCCGTTGAACCGTGCAGATGACGCAACCAAGCTCAAGGAGGAGCTCGATGAAGATCTTGCCCTTTGTGTTGTTTCGTTCTAGTTGATCAGTAGTGGAGCCCAGTTGGGGTCGATCGGGGATCTGTGTAGCATTTGGGGTAGTCTTCTTTTATTTTGGCTCCGTAGTCGGGCCTTTTTTGTAACTGGTTGATGTAATGCTTTATTCATGTATTTGCGTGAAGTGGCGATTGTAAGCCAAATATGTATCTCTTTCCCTTATGTATTACATGGGTTGTGTGAAGATTACCTCACTTGCGACATTGCTTTCAATGCGGTTATGCCTCTAAGTCGTGCTTCAGCACGTGGGAGATATAGCCGCATCGAGGGCGTTACAAGTTGGTATCAGAGCCGACCCTCGCAGTTACACGGATGGTTGCGGACAGGTGCGTGGTCATGTTGTTCATGACGTTTGTGACCCGTCGTGGCACCCGGCATGGCACATGTACCGGACTGGAAGCATAGACGTTTGTGCCAAGAGGGAACGTTCCTGTGGCCCGACGAGGACGTCGGTTCCTCTGAGTGGGGGTGTATGTGATGGCCTGGCTTATTAGGGATGATAGACTGCTCTTATCAATAAGGAATTCCTTCTTTTCCGTGAGCCCATTCGGACAGAACTCCAAAGTTAAGCGTGCTTAGCTTGGAGTAGTGTCAGGATGGGTGACCGACCGGGAAGTTGCTCCCGGGTGCGCACGAGTGAGGACAAAGTGCGCAGAAAAGACTAGTATTGATCTATGGGGCCAGTCTAGATCCTGCCAGGAGTAACGACCACCGGCGGGTGTGTCCGGGGCATTACAATTGGGCCGTGCCACGTGTCGACCTATCATAGGCGCCTCCTGTCCAATGAGTGGATGACATCTGTCCCAACGGTGAGGCAACACGTGTTTCCTTGGCCAATGATGATTTTACACATGGAAAATCCCCATTGGTCCGGGCTGTTAACAGGTTATCGGATCCAAAACCGGACCCGATAGCTTAACTGTGTTTCGTTACGGTGGATGCCATGTGTCGGTCACCCTTGACGAAAGCACTTCTGTGACACGCGATTTATCGTCATGGAAGTGGACACTTCCGTGATGATAATTTTGGTAATGTCATGTAACACTTCTACGACAACACAGGTATGACTAT
Organism: Triticum urartu; assembly: GCF_003073215.2. Taxonomy (NCBI): domain Eukaryota; kingdom Viridiplantae; phylum Streptophyta; class Magnoliopsida; order Poales; family Poaceae; genus Triticum; species Triticum urartu. The sequence goes on along the minus strand of NC_053025.1, from coordinate 214,068,855 downwards.
CTTGATTCTGTCATAAAATTGTCATGGATGTACATGCATGACAGAAAACGTGACCTACTGTGACAAACATGTATCATCACGGAAGTGTATTTTTTTGTAGTTCTTCCACCTAGCTACAAGAGCTTTGTGATGAACTACAATATGCAAGGGATGGAGAAGTCCATTCCTGAGTTATATTCAATACTGAAATCAGCGGAGGTGGAAATCAAAAAGGAACATCAAGTGTCGATGGTGAATAAAACTACTAGTTTCAAGAAAGGCAAGGGTAAGAAGAACTTCAAGAAGGACGGCAAGGGAGTTGTCGTGCCCGGTAAATCAGTTGCCGGGAAGAAGCCAAAGAATGGACCCAAGCCCGAGATTCAGTGCTTTTATTGCAAGGGAAATGGTCACTAGAAGTGGAACTACCCCAAGTACTTAGCAGATAAGAAGGTCGGCAACGCCAAAGGTATAAGTGATATACATGTTATTGATTTGTACCTTACCAGCACTCATAGTTGCTCTTGGGTATTTTATACCGGTGCGGTTGCTCATATTTGTAACTCAAAACAGGAGCAGCGGAATAAGCGGAGACTGGCGAAGGACGAGGTGACAATGCACGTCGGGAATGGTTCCAAGGTCGATGTGATCATCGTCAGCACGCTCCCTCTACATCTACCAACGAGATTAGTTTTAAACCTCAATAATTGTTATTTAGTACCAGCTTTGAGCATGAACATTGTATCTAGATCTCGTTTAATGCAAGATGGCTACTCATTTAAATCCGAGAATAATGTTTGTTCCATTTATATGAGAGTTATGTTTTATGGTCATGCCCGCTGGTCATGGTTTATTTTTGTTTAATCTCGAACGTGATGTTACACATATTCATAGTGTGAATGCCAAAAGATGTAGGGTTGATAATGATAGTCCCACATACTTGTGGCACTGTCGCCTTGGTCACATTGGTGTCAAACGCATGAAGAAACTCCATGCAGATGGACTTTTGGAGTCTCTTGATTATGAATCATTTGACACGTGCGAACCATGCCTCATGGGAAAAATGACCAAGACTCTATTCTCCGGAACAATGGAGCGAGCACCCAACTTATTGGAAATCATACATACTGATGTGTGCGGTCCAATGAGCGTTGAGGCTCGCGGTGGCTATCGTTATGTTCTCACCCTCACTGATGACTTAAGTAGATATGGGTATGTCTACTTAATGAAACACAAGTCTGAGACCTTTGAAAAGTTCAAGGAATTTCAGAGTGAAGTAGAGAATCAACATGAGAGAAAAATAAAGTTCTTACGATCAGATCATGGAGGGGAATATTTGAGTCACGAGTTTGGCACGCACTTAAGGAAATGTGGAATTGTTTCACAACTCATGCCGCCTGGAACACCTCGGCGTAATGGTGTGTCCGAAAGTCGTAATCGCACTCTATTGGATATGGTGCGATCTATGATGTCTCTTACCATCTACCTCTATCATTTTGGGGTTATGCTTTAGAGACTGTCGCATTCACTTTAAATAGGGCTCCGTCGAAATCCGATGAGACGACATCGTATGAATTATGGTTTGGAAAGAAACCTAAGCCATCGTTTCTGAAAGTTTGGGGATGCGATGCTTATGCCAAGAAACGTCAATCTGAAAAGCTCAAACCCAAGTCAGAAAAATGCGTCTTCATAGGATACCCTAAGGAAACTATCATGTATACCTTCTACCTCAGATACGAAGGCAAGATCTTTGTTCCCAAGAATGGATCCTTTCTAGAGAAAGAGTTTCTCTCGAAAAAAGTAAGTGGGAGGAAAGTAGAACTTGATGAGGTATTGCCTCTTGAGCCAGAGAGTAGCGCAGCTCAAGAAGATGTTTTTGTGGTGCCTGCACTGACTAGAGAGGAAGTTAATGATGCTGATGATGAAACTTCGGATCAAGCTACTGAACTTCGTAGGTCCATGAGGACACGTTCCGCACTAGATTGGTATGGCAACCCTGTCCTGGAAATCATGTTGTTAGACAACGGTGAACCTTCGAACTATGAAGAAGCGATGGCTGGCCCGGACTCCAACAAATGTCTTGAAGCCATGAAATCCGAGATAGGATCCATGTATGAAAACGAAGTATGGACTTTGACAGATTTGTTCGATGATTGGCAAGCCATAGAGAATAAATGGATCTTTAAGAAGAAGACTGGCGCAGATGGTAATGTGACCATCTATAAGGCTCGGCTTGTCGCTAAGGGTTATCAACAAGTTCAAGGGGTTGACTACGATGAGACCTTCTCACCCGTAGCGAAGTTGAAGTCCATTTGAATCATGTTAGAAATTGTTGCATTCTATGATTATGAGATATGGAAAATGGACGTCAAAACGGCATTCCTTAATGGTTTCCTTAAGGAAGAATTGTATATGATGCAGCCGGAAGGTTTTGTCGATCCTAAGAATGCTGACAAGGTATGCAAGCTCCAACACTCAATCTATGGGCTGGTGCAAACATCTCGGAGTTGGAACGTTCGCTTTGATGAGATGATCAAAGCGTTTGGGTTTATGCAGACTGATGGAGAAGCCTGTGTTTACAAGAAAGTGAGTGGGAGCTCTGTAGCATTTCTCATATTATATGTGGATGACATACTATTGATGGGCAATGATATAGAACTTTTGGAAAGCATAAAGGCCTACTTGAATAAGTGTTTTTCAATGAAGGACCTTGGAGAAGCTTCTTACATATTAGGCATCAAGATCTATAAAGATAGATCGATATGCCTCATTGGTCTTTCGCAAAGCACGTACCTTGACAAGATATTGAAGAAGTTCAATATGGATCAGTCCAAGAAGGGGTTCTTGCATGTATTGCAAGGTGTGAAATTGAGCATGGCTCAATGCCCGACCTCGGCAGAAAATAGAGAAAAGATGAGTGACATCCCCTATGCCTCAGCCATAGGGTCTATTATGTATGCCATGCTGTGTACCAGACCTGATTTGAACCTTGTCGTAAGTTTGGTAGGATGGTACCAAAGTAATCCCGGTATGGAACACTGGACAGCGGTCAAGAATATCCTAAAGTACCTAAAAAGGACTAAGGGTATGTTTCTCGTTTATGGAGGTGACGAACTGCTCGTCGTAAAGGGCTACATCGATGCTAGCTTCGACACAGATCTGGATGACTCCAAGTCACAAACCGGATACGTGTACATTTTGGATGGTGGGGCAGTTAGCCGGTGCAGTTGCAAGCAAAGCCTCGTGGCGGGATCTACATGTGAAGCGGAGTACATAGCAGCCTTGGAGGCAGCACAGGAAACAGTCTGGATGAAGGAGTTCATCACCGACCTAGGAGTTATTGCCAATGCGTCGGGCCCGATGACTCTCTTCTGTGACAACACTGGAGCTATTACCCTTGCCAAGGAGCCCAGGTTTCACAAGAAGACCAGGCATATCATGCGTCGCTTCAACTCCATTCGTGAATATATTCAGGATGGAGACATAGATATTTGTAAAGTGCATATGGATCTGAATGTCGCAGATCTGTTGACTAAACCTCTTCCGCGAGAAAAACATGATCAACACCAGAACTCTATGGGTGTTCGATTCATCACAATGTAACTAGATTATTGACTCTAGTGCAAGTGGGAGACTGTTGGAAATATGCCCTAAAGGCAATAATAAAGTGGTTATTATTAGATTTCCGTGTTCATGATAATTGTCTATTGTTCATGCTATAATTGTATTAACCGGAAACTGTAATACATGTGTGAATACATAGATCGTAATATGTCCCTAGTAAGCCTCTAGTTGACTAGCTCGTTGATCAATAGATGGTCATGGTTTCCTGACCATGGACATTGGATGTCATTGATAACAGGATCACGTTATTAGGAGAATGATGTGATGGACAAGACCCAATCCTAAGCGTAGCACAAGATCGTGTAGTTCATTTGCTAAAGCTTTTCTAATGTCAAGTATCATTTCCTTAGACCATGAGATTGTGCAGCTCCCGAATACCGTAGGAATGCTTTGGGTGTACCAAACGTCACAACGTAACTGGGTGGCTATAAAAGTGCACTACAGGTATCTCCGAAAGTATCTGTTGGGTTGGCACGAATCGAGACTGGGATTTGTCACTTCGTATGACGGAGAGGTATCTCTGGGCCCACTCGGTAATGCATCATCATAACAAGCTCAATGTGACTAAGGAGTTATCCGCGGGATCATGCGTTACGGAACGAGTAAAGAGACTAGCCGGTAATGATATTGAACGAGGTATAGAGATACCGACGATCGAATCCCGGGCAAGTAACATACCGATGGGCAAAGGGAATTGTATACGGGATTGATTGAATCCCCGACATCATGGTTCATCCAATGAGATCATCGTGGAACATGTGGGAGCCAACATGGGTATCCAGATCCTACTGTTGGTTATTGTCCAGAGAGATGTCTCGGTCATGACTACATGGTTCCCGAACCCGTAGGGTCTACACACTTAAGGTTCGGTGACGCTAGAGTTGTTATGGGAAATAGTATGTGGTTAATGAAGGTTGTCCGGAGTCCCAGATGGGATCCCGGACGTCACGAGGAGTTTCGGAATAGTCTAGAGGTGAAGAATTATATATGGGAAGTCTTGTTTCAGTCACCGGAATAATTTCGGGGGTTATCGGTATTGTACCAGGACCACCGGAAGGTGTCCGTGGGTCCACCGAGTGGGGCCACCTGCCCCGGTGGGCCTAGTGGGCTGAATAAGGGAGGGAACCAACCCTTGGTGGGCTGGTGCGCCCCCCCCCCCCAAGGGGCCCTAGGCGCCTAGGGTTAGAAACCATAAGGGGTGGGGGCGCCTCCCACCTGACTTGGGGGGCAAGTCACCCTTGGCCGCCCCCCCCCCCCTTGTAGATGGGATCTGGGGGGGCGGCCCCCTCTCCCCTTCCCCTATAAATAGAGGGGGGTGGGAGGGCTGCCATACCCTTCCCCTGGCGCAGCCCCTCCCCCTCTCCAACACCTCCTCCTCCTCCATAGTGCTTGGCGAAGCCCTGCCGGAGAACCACGAGCTCCATCACCACCACGCCGTCGTGTTGTCGGAGTTCTCCCTCAACTTGTCCTCTCCCCTTGCTGGATCAAGAAGGAGGAGACGTCCCCGGGCTGTACGTGTGTTGAACACGGAGGCGTCGTCCGTTCGGCGCTGGATCAGATCTTCTGCGATTTGAATCGCCGCGAGTACGACTCCATCATCTGCGTTCCTTGTAACGCTTCCGCTTAGCGATCTTCAAGGGTATGAAGATGCACTCCCTCTCTCTCGTTGCTAGCATCTCCTAGATTGATCTTGGTGACACGTAGGAATTTTTTTTGAATTATTGCTACGTTCCCCAACAGTCTCGGCACGACGAACTGTAGCAACGGTGCATACTCAGGGAGAACACTTATACCTTGAAATTTAGTGAGAGATCAGCTTATAAGGCTACCGCCGTACTAAGCAAAATAAGATGCATAAAATATAAACATCACATTCAATCAATATAAGTGATATGATATGCCCATCATCATCTTGCGCCTTTTGAGCTCCATCTCCAAATGAAAGCACAAGTGCTCCCTAGGTGGTTTTGGTAATTAATGCCAACATATCTCTTGCTGGACTAATGTTTTCATCTAGTATATTTCAGACAAGTTCAACAGATGGAGTGGCGTGGACAAGAGGACATGGAACCCTTTCAAGATGCTAAAGACAAAGGATTGGCTCAAGCTCAAAAAGCTCAAGACTCTACATTTTTTACTTCTAGTGATCCAAGATCACATTGAGTCCATAGGAAAAGCCAATACTATTAAAAGGGGATGAGGTGTTGCTTAATGGCTTGCTTGCTCAAAATGCTTAGTGATATGCTCCAAAACCCTTAGCTACTTTCTCATATCCACATATGTCCCAAACCAAAAGTCAAACTCGGCCCCACCGAAATTTCCTACCCGGCGCCACCGAGTTCACTTGACATAGCCACTGCCACAAACCCTAGTCATTTCGGTCTCACCGAGATGGGCTTGCAAACTCTTTGTTACCTATTGCAATAATTTCGGTCCCACCGATATGCAATCGGTCCCACCGAGTTTGCTTGACCAACTCTCTGTTTTGCTTATTACCAAAATCGGTCTCACCGAGTTTGCATAATCGGCCAAACCGAGACGAGGTATTACCCTAACCCTAGCACATCGGTCCCACCGAGTTGATCATATCGGTCCCACCGAATATCCTAACGTTCACATTTTGAACTAAATCGGTCTGACCGAGTTGTCTGATTCGGTCCCACCAAGTTTGGTGATTTGTGTGTAACGGTTAGATTTTGTGTGGAGGCTATATATACCCCTCCACCCACTCTTCATTCGTGGAGAGAGCCATTAGAACATGCCTACACTTCCAACATACATTTTCTGAGAGAGAACCACCTACACTTGTGTTGAGGTCAAGATATTCCATTCCAACCCTTCGTGATCTCTAGCCTTCCCCAAGTTGCTTGCCACTCAAACCCACTTTCCACCAAATCCAATCCTATGAGAGAGAGCTGACTATTGGGGAGACTATCATTTCAAGCACAAGAGCAAGGAGTTCATCATCAACACACCATCTATTACCTTTTGGAGAGTGATGTCTCCTAGATTGGCTAGGTGTCACTTGGGAGCCTCCGTCAAGATTGTGCAGTTGAACCAAGGAGTTTGTACAGGCAAGGAGATCGCCTACTTCATGAAGATATACCCTAGTGAGGCAAGTCCTTCGTGGGCGATGGCCATGGTGGGATAGACAAGGTAGCTTATTCATGGACCCTTCGTGAGTGGAGCCCTCCGTGGACTCGCGCAACCGTTACCCTTCGTGGTTTGAAGTCTCCATCAACGTGGATGTACGATAGCACCACCTATCGGAACCACGCCAAAAATCTCCGTGTCTCCAATTGCATTTGCCCACTCAAATCCCATCCCTTTACATTCTTGCAACTTGCATGCTTTACTTTCCACTGCTAATATACTCTTGTCATGCTTGCTTGATATGTATTGTGAATGTTTAAACTTGTGCTAAAACTCCACTTCAACTTAAAGAAATTAAAAACTACAACTTTTCTTACTAAGAGTCTATTCACCCCCCCCCTCTAGACACCTCTTCTCGATCCTTTCACCAAAGCACCGTCATGATCACCATCGTCACCGGCTTGACACCTTGATCTCCATCGTAGCATCGTTGTCGTCTTGCCAACTATTGCTTCTACGACTATCGCTACCGCTTAGTGATAAATTAAAGCAATTACATGGCGATTACATTTCATACAATAAAGCAACAACCATATGGCTCTTGCCAGTTGCCGATAACTATTACAAAACATGATCATCTCATACAACAATTTATATAATCACGTCTTGACCATATCACATCACAACATGTCCTGCAAAAACAAGTTAGACGTCCTCTACTTTGTTGTTGCAAGTTTTACGTGGCTGCTACAGGCTTCTAGCAAGAACCGTTCTTACCTATGCATCAAAACCACAACGATTTTTCATCAAGTGTGATGTTTTAACCATCAACAAGGACCGGGTGTAGTCAAACTCGATTCAACTAAAGCTAGAGAAACATACACCCACTAGCCACCTATGTGCGAAGCACAGCGGTAGAACCAGTCTCATGAACACGGTCATGTAATGTCAGTCTAGGCCACTACATCCAACAATACCGCCGAATCAAAGTAAGACATGCTGGTAAGCAGTATGACTAGTATCGCCCACAACTCTTTGTGTTCTACTCGTGCATATAACATCTACGCATAGACATGGCTCGGATGCCACGAGAGGGGGAGAGTGTGTCTATGTACCCTCATCAACCGAAAGCAGAAGCGTTTAGTAACGTGATTGATGTAGTCGAATGTCTTCGTGATCCAACCGATCAAGTACCAAATGCACAGCACCTCCGCGATCTGCACACATTCAGCTCAGTGACGTCCCTCGAACTCTTGATCTAGTTGAGGCCGAGGGAGAGATTCGTCAGCACAACGGCGTGGTGACAGGATGATGAAGTTACCGACGCAGGGCTTCGCCTAAGCACTACGACAATATGATCGAGGTGTAAAACTATGGAGGGGGGCACCGCACATGGCTAAAGATCAACTTGTGTGTATATGGGGTGCCCCCCTCCCCCGTATATAAAGGAGGGGAGGAGGAGGTCGGTCAGCCCTAAGGGGCGCGCCCAAGGGGGGAATCCTACTCCAAGTAGGAATCGGTCCCCCTTTCCTAGTCCAAGTGGGAGAAGAAGGAAGGAGAGGGAAAGAGGGGCCGCGCCCCCCTCCCCTAGTCCTATTCAGACTCCCCTTGGGGGCGCGCCACCTCCTGGCTGCTGCCCTCTCTCCCCCCTAAGGCCCACTAAGGCCCATTACTTCCCCGGGGGGTTCCGGTAACCCCTCCGGCACTCTGGTTTTATCCGAAACCACCCGGAACACTTCCGGTGTCCGAATGTAACCTTCCAATATATCAATCTTTATGTCTAGACCATTTTGAGACTCCTCGTCATGTCCGTGATCTCATCCGGGACACCGAACAACCTTCGGTACATCAAATCACATAACTCATAATATAAATCATCATCGAACGTTAAGCGTGCGGACCCTACGGGTTTGAGAACTATGTAGACATGATCGAGAAACATCTCCGGTCATTAATGTAATGCGAGGGATAAGAGTTTGTGATGGGTACTTGGTATGTCTTGACTTGTGCGTTGATCTCCCCGGCAACGGCGCCAGAAATCCTTCTTGCTACCTCTTGAGCACTACGTTGGTTTTCCCTTGAAGAGGAAAGGGTGATGCAGCAAAGTAGCGTAAGTATTTCCCTCAGTTTTTGAGAACCAAGGTATCAATCCAGTAGGAGACTACACGGAAGTCACCTCGCACCTACACAAACAAATAAGAACCTCACAACCAATGCGATAAAGGGGTTGTCAATCCCTTCACGGTCACTTACGAGAGTGAGATCTGATAGAGATAATAAGATAAATATTTTTGGTATTTTTATGATATAGATTGGAAAATAAAGATTGCAAAATAAAATAGATTGGAAACTTATATGATGGAAAATAAACCCGGGGGCCATAGGTTTCACTAGTGGCTTCTCTCAAGATAGCATAAGTATTGCGGTAGGTAAACAAATTACTGTCGAGCAATTGATAGAAAAGTGCATAATTATGAGAATATCTAGGCATGATCATGTATATAGGCATCACGTCTGCAACAAGTAGACCGAAACGATTCTGCATCTACTACTATTACTCCACACATCGACCGCTATCCAGCATGCATCTAGAGTATTAAGTTCATAAGAACAGGGTAATGCAATCGGCAAGATGACATGATGTAGAGGGATAAACTCAAGCAATATGATATAAACCCCATCTTTTTATCCTTGATGGCAACAATACAATGCCTGCCTTGCTGCTCCTGTTGTCACTGGGAAAGGACACCGCAAGATTGAACCCAAAGCTAAGCACTTCTCCCACTACAAGAAATATCAATCTAGTAGGCCAAACCAAACTGATAATTCGAAGAGACTTGCAAAGATAAAAAAATCATACATAAAAGATTTCAGAGAAGAATCAAATATTGGTCATAGATAATCTTGATCATAAACCCACAATTCATCGGATCTCAAAAAACACACCGCAAAAAGAATTACATTGAATAGATCTCCAAGAAGATCGAGGAGAACTTTGTATTGAGATCGAAAGAGAGAGAAGAAGCCATCTAGCTAATAACTATGGACCCGAAGGTCTATGGTAAACTACTCACACATCATCGGAGAGGCTATGGTGTTGATGTAGAAGCCCTCCGTGATCGATTCCCCCTCCGGTGGAGCTCCGGAAAAGGCCCCAAGATGGGATCTCTTGGGTACAGAAGGTTGCGGTGGTGGAAATAGGGTTTCATGGTGCTCCTGGAATTTTTCGGGGTATACGGATATATATAGGAGGAAGAAGTAGGTCGGTGGAGCTGCGAGAGGCCCACGAGGGTGGGGAGCATGCCCAGGGGGCAGGCGTAACTCCCTGCCTTGTGGCCTCCTCGCTCCTTTCTTGACGTCTACTCCAATCCCCTGGATCACGTTTGTTCCAAAAATAACTCCCCCGAAGGTTTCATTCCGCTTGGATTCCGTTTGATATTCCTTTTCTGCAAAACACTGAAATAGGCAAAAAACAGCAATTTGCACTGGGCCTTGTGTTAGTAGGTTCGTCCCAAAAATAATATAAAAGTGTATAATAAAGCCCATTAAACATCCAAAACAGATAATATAATAGCATGGAACAATAAAAAATCATAGATACGTTGGAGACGTATCACCAGTCCCTTTGCAGTAGAAGCACTCAGTTTCAGGCTTAGGTCCAGACTTGGGTTTCACTTCAGCAGCAACTGGCTTGCTGTTCTTCTTGAAGTTCCCCTTCTTCCCTTTACCCTTTTTCTTGAAACTAGCGGTCTTGTTGACCATCAACACTTGATGCTCCTTCTTGATTTCTACCTCCGCAGCCTTTAGCATTGCGAAGAGCTCGGGAATAGTCTTATCCATCCATTGTGTATTATAGTTCATCATGAAGCTCTTGTAGCTTGGTGGCAGTGATTGAAGAACTCTGTCAATGACACTATCATTAGGAAGATTAACTCCCGGCTGAGTCAAGTGGTTGTGGTAACCACACATTCTGAGTATATGTTCACTGGCAGAACTATTCTCCTCCATTTTGCAGCTGTAGAACTTATTGGAGACTTCATATCTCTCAATCTGGGCATTTGCTTGAAATATTAACTTCAACTCTTGGAACATCTCATATGCTCCATGACGTTCAAAACATCGTTGAAGTCCTGGTTCTAAGTCGTAAAGCATGGCACACTGAACTATCGAGTAGTCATCAACTTTGCTCTGCCCAATCGTCCATAACATCTGGTGTTGCTCCTGCAGCGGGCTATACACCTAGCGGTGCTTCCAGGACGTAATTCTTCTGTGCAACAATGAGGATAATCCTCAAGTTACGGACCGAGTCCGTGTAGTTGCTACCATCATCTTTCAACTTAGCTTTCTCTAGGAACGCATTAAAATTCAAAGGAACAGTAGCATGGGCCATTTATGTACAAAAACATAGACATGCAAAATACTATCAGGTACTAAGTTCATGATAAATTTAAGTTCAATTAATCTAATTACTTAAGAACTCCCACTTAGATAGATATCTCTCTAATCATCTAAGTGATCATGTGATCCATATCAACTAAACCATGTTCGGTCATCACGTGAGATGGAGTAGTTTTCAATGGTGAACATCACTATGTTGATCATATCTACTATATGATTCACGCTCGACCTTTCGGTCTTAGTGTTCCGAGGCCATATCTGCAAATAATAGGCTCACAAAGTTTAACCCGAGTATTCTTCGTGTGCAAAACTGGCTTGCACCCGTTGTATGTGAACGTAGAGCTTATCACACCCGATTATCACGTGGTGTCTCGGCACGACGAACTATAGCAATGGTGCATACTCAGGGAGAACACTTGTACCTTGAAATTTAGTGAGAGATTATCTTATAATGCTACCGCCGAACTAAGCAACGTAAGATGCATAAAGGATAAACATCACATGCAATCAATATAAGTGATATGATATGGCCATCATCATCTTGTGCTTTTGATCTCCATCTCCAAAGCACCGTCATGATCACCATCGTCACCAGCTTGACACCTTGATCTCCATCGAAGCATCATTGTCATCTCGCCAACTATTGCTACTATGACTATTGCTACCTCTTGAGCACTTGCGTTGGTTTTCCCTTGAAGAGGAAAGGGTGGTGCAGCAAAGTAGCGTAAGTATTTCCCTCAGTTTTTGAGAACCAAGATATCAATCTAGTAGGAGGCTACGCCCTAGTCCCTCGCACCCACACAAAACAAATAAATCCTCGCAACCAACGCGATAAGGGGTTGTCAATCCCTACACGGTCACTTACGAGAGTGAGATATGATAGATATGATAAGATAATATTTTTGGTATTTTTATGATAAAGATGCAAAGTAAAATAAAAGCAAAGGAAATAACTAAGTGTTGGAAGATTAATATGATGAAGATAGACCCGGGGGCCATAGGTTTCACTAGTGGCTTCTCTCAAGAGCATAAGTATTTTACGATGGGTGAACAAATTACTGTTGAGCAATTGACAGAATTGAGCATAGTTATGATAATATCTAGGTATGATCATGTATATAGGCATTACATCCAAGACAAGTAGACCGACTCCTGCCTGCATCTACTACTATTCCTCCACACATCGACCGCTATCCAGCATGCATCTAGAGTATTAAGTTCAAGAGAACAGGGTAACGCTTTAAGCAAGATGGCGTGATGTAGAGGGATAAACTCATGCAATATGATGAAAACCCCATCTTGTTATCCTCGATGGCAACAATACAATACGTGCCTTGCTGCCCCTACTGTCACTGGGAAAGGACACCGCAAGATTAAAACCAAAGCTAAGCACTTATCCCATTGCAAGAAAGATCAATCTAGTAGGCCAAACCAAACTGATAATTCAAAGAGACTTGCAAAGATAACCAATCATACATAAAAGAATTTAGAGAAGATTCAAATATTCTTCATAGATAAACTTGATCATAAACCCACAATTCATCGGTCTCAACAAACACACCGCAAAAGAAGATTACATCGAATAGATCTCTATAAGAGAGGGGGAGAACTTTGTATTGAGATCCAAAAAGGGAGAAGAAGCCATCTAGCTAATAACTATGGACCCGAAGGTTTGAGGTAAACTACTCACACTTCATCGGAGAGGCTATGGTGTTGATGTAGAAGCCCTCCGTGATCGATGCCCCCTCCGGCGGAGCTCCGGAACAGGCCCCAAGATGGGATCTCATGGATACAGAAAGTTACGGTGGTGGAATTACCATTTTGGCTCCGTATCTGATCATTTGGGGGTACGTAGGTATATATAGGAGGAAGGAGTACGTCGGTGGAGCAACAGGGGGGCCACGAGGGTGGAGGGCGCGCCTGGGGGGTAGGAGCGCTCCCCTACCTCGTGGCCTCCCTATTGGTTGCTTGACGTAGGGTCCAAGTCTCCTGGATTTTGTTCGTTCCAAAAATCACGTTCCCGAAGGTTTTATTCCGTTTGGACTACGTTTGATATTCCTTTTCTTCGAAACCCTAAAATAGGCAAAAAACAGCAATTCTGGGCTGGGCCTCCGGTTAAGGTTAGTCCCAAAAATAATATAAAAGTGAATAATAAAGCCCAATCATGTCCAAAACAGAAGATAATATAGCATGGAGCAATCAAAAATTATAGATACGTTGGAGACGTATCAAGCATCCCCAAGCTTAATTCCTGCTCGTCCTTGAGTAGGTAAATGATAAAAACAGAATTTTTGATGTGGAATTGTGACGCCCCGAGACCGATGCTCGAGAAGACCTCCATATATTCCGGGTTTCGCCGTGCGTTTCATTCGTGCCTGCCGTTTTATTTTTGCATTGCATCATGTCATCATGCCATCGTGTCATTTTATTTAACTCAACTAAATAAATGGCATGGATCTTTGATCCATTTAAATCGATGGAATTCACATGGTGAGTTCTCTTTATAACACATATCCTCCCGATAGTAGGGAACTATATTAAATATTTTCTTTAATTTTGAAATTCACCATAACACACTTGCAAAATCCCAATGCCTTTGTTATCACAACTCTTGACCTCTAACTTTTCCATATATCCTTTCGTCATTTTCCGGAGCTCCACTAAAAACCCGAACATTTTTGGGCACTTCAAAATCCCCCCTTGTTCAAAACATTTGAATTAAATTCAAATGCTTTTAATTTGAAACTTTGCAATCTTGCTCACTCCCATTCTAGTTGTGGTGCTTTGATATATGTCCTAGTAGCCGCATGCCAAATTCCAGCTTGATTCAAATTTATTTGACCCTTCAAATAAATTTGTAACCTTCCTCTTTTTCCTTCTTGTGTTGGAATTAAAAAAAAGGGAGAACCTTTCTTTTCTGTCAGGCCCTACTCTTTTCTCTCTCCCTCCTCTTCTATGTGTGGTAGCTAGCCCAGGCTAGGCCGGCCTGCTAGGCCCAGCCGGCCCATCTAACTCCTCTAACCCTGGGCGCCCGAGCAACCTAGGCCCGATCCCCTCCTCCCTCACCTCTCCCTTCGCGCCACCAGGGAGCCGACTCCTCCATCTCGCTCGATCCCATCTCCCTCTCGATCTCTTCCCTACTCGCTGCCTCTCTTTCCCTCGTCCTCCTCCCAACACTTGCACGCAGAGGAGCAGCTTCCCATTCCCCCGATCCCCTTGTCCACTACCTTGGCCTCCGGCCATGGCACCCGCACCGACCACCCAGCAGGCCGGTGCCCTTGCCGGAGCCACCTTGCCGCGCCTCCTCCTCACCAAGCTCTCCGTCGCCCAGGCACCCGAGGAGAGGAGCTCCTCGAGCACCTGCGCCCGCAGACATCATGCCCGTCGCCGGCACCACAAGTCCGCGTCGCCGAGCCCCTCGTCCTGCCGGAGTTGCTCCTTCTGCCGCACGCCCACCGAGCTCCATCGCACCCGACGCCATCGACTCGAGCTCCCGTGCCCTGCCTTTGTCCGCGCGCCTGTGACGAAGCTCCGGGAGCAGCCATGGCCGTGGATGCCGTCCGCCGCCTCCAGTTCGAAGCTCCGGGTGCCCAAGCCTCGGAGGCGACCAGATCGACCTCCCCAAGCCCCCGTCGCTGGCCTACCCTATTTCTGCTGCGCCGAACAATGACGACCAGCGCCATCCCCCTGCTTGCACTCCTGCTGCGCCTTCGTTCCATCTCCTAGCGAAGGAGATGACTAGCAGCACCCAGCCCTGTTGACCGCTGCACGCGCAGGCCCAGTGCACCCACGAGGGTCTCCCCTCCTTGTGTGGGCTGCGCCCCTCTCCATGGCCAAGACCGAGACACCGCGAACGTCAAGTTCCTCCACAGGTGCCCGAACGACTACAAAGTTTTGCGTTAAGTACCTCTACTTTCATCATCGGAATCCCATGAACGCCAAGTACCTCGACACCCAATGCCAAGAGCAACTACCGACGCCGAAGACCCACGAACCAAAAACGTCAAGTTCGACAACCATTGACGTGCACTTCGACAAGTACCACTACGGCCGGAGACCTCGACGCCCGACGCCTAAAACGATCACCGAACTGGAAATAACGCCAAGTACTAGGTCAACGAGAACCACCAAGTTCGTCTTCCGCCGTCTCTGAAATCGCCAAGTACCACGACGATACGAGAACAACTACCGTCGATGTGCATTTTGCCAAGTATCAATACCGTCGACCCTCGAAGACTCCGTGGACGTCAAGTTTCTCGCGGTGCCCCTGAACAGCTACCGAAACTTGTGAGACTAAGAACGTGAACGACTACCGTCGCCACGAGAACGACTACTTCCCACAACGAACCGTGAACAACTACTTCCTCTACCATCGCCGAGTACCACTACTGCCCACGACGATCGTGAATGACTACACCGCTTGACCCGAACCGTTCCGATAATGCACGCTCTGAAAGGTATAACCGCCGAGGCGATGATCGGTGGAACGAATGCATGTTGGTTGTTGTAATCTGCCTGTGAACATTAGTTGTTCCCTCGTTTGACACCGTCGTCGACTCCTGGGACACCCGGTATCCGGGATCACCCCACCATCTCTAGCATGTTCCGAACATCTGCACCCTTGCTTCCTTTGCAGCGGTATCTCCATGAGCTACCAGAAATGATATGGTGCGATGGCAGCATTTTCGGATTCGTCACCGTGGCACCCTTTCTTTCCACCACGGTGACAAATGCTTCATTATGCTCTTATCAACTTTTAATAAAAATTGCATAAACTTGCACATGTCATCCGCATCATGTTAACAACATCAAGAATGTTTAAAATTGTTGTTTGTATTAATTTGCTAAATGCATATGGGGTTTTACCGGGTTTGTTGTTTGTTATATCCGGCCCCATTTAAATTGTTTAGATGGTATAGTTTTGTTATGCGTCACCTCTTGCCATGTTAGCCAACCTTTAATTTTGTTGAGTACCTAACCGGGAGTGAACTAAATAATTGATGTGGTGTTTCGTCAATATGCAACGGAGTTGCATATTGAGCTTCACTTAATTTGTAGGGTTGTTTGTGTATTTTTGCCATGCCATGCTTCATTAAACCAGACATGCATCATACTTGATTGTGCATCATGCCATGATTATGTGTTGGTTGTTTACTATGTTGTGTGCTTCTTTCCGGTGTTGCTTCTTCGGGTTGGTTGCGAGAACGTCGCGTTTGTGAGGACCCGTTCGACTACGTCCGTTTTCCTTCTTCATGGACTCGTTCTTCTTCCTTGCGGTATCTCAGGCAAGATGACCATACCCTCGAAATCACTTCTATCTTTGCTTGCTAGTTGCTCGCTCTATTGCTATGCCTATGCTGCGATACCTACCACTTGCGTACCATGCCTCCCATATTGTTAAGCCAAGCCTCTAACCCACCTTGTCCTAGCAAACCGTTGTTTGGCTATGTTACCGCTTTGCTCAGCCCCTCTTATAGCATTGTTAGTTGTAGGTGAAGATTGGAGCTTGTTCCATGTTTGGAACATGGGTATTTTGTTGGGATATCTCAATATCTCTTATTTAATTAATGCATCTATATACTTGGTAAATGGTGGAAGGCTCGGCCTTATGGCTGGTGTTTTGTTCCACTCTTGCCCCCCTAGTTTCCGTCATATCGGTGTTATGTTCCCGGATTTTGCATTCCTTACGCGGTTGGGTTATAATGGGAACCCCTTGACAGTTTGCCTTGAATAAAACTCCTCCAGCATGGCCCAACATTGGTTTTACCATTCGCCACCTAGCCTTTTCTTTCCCTTGGGTTCTGCAGACTCAAGGGTCATCTTTATTTTAAACCCCGGGGCCAGTGCGCCTCTGAGTGTTGGTCCAAACTGAGCGATGTCCGGAGCTACCAGGGGCAACTCTGGGCTGGCCCACCCAATGTCTGGCTCATCCAGTGTGCCCTGAGAACGAGATATGTGCAGCTCCTATCGGGATTTGTCGGCACATCTGGGTGGCTTTGCTGGTCTTGTTTTACCATTGTCCAAATGTCTTGTAACCGGGATTCCGAGTCTGATCGGGTCTTCCCGCTAGAAGGAATATCCTTCGTTGACCATGAGAGCTTGTGATGGGCTAAGTCGGGACACCCCTGCAAGGATTTGAACTTTCGAAAGCTGTGCCCGCGGTTATGGGCAGATGGGAATTTGTTAATGTCCGGTTGTAGAAAACCTGAAGTTGACCTTAATTAAAATACATCAACCGCGTGTGTAACCGTGATGGTCTCTTCTCGGTGGAGTCCGGGAAGTGAACACGATGTTGGAGTTATGTTTGACATAGGTTATTTTAGGATCACTTCTTGATCATAGTTGTTCGACCGTGCTTTTGCCTTCTCTTCTCGCTCTCTTTTGCGTATGTTTGCCACTATATATGCTAGTCGCTTGCTGCAGCTCCACCTCATACCTTTTAGCTACCTATAAGCTTAAATAGTCTTGATCGCGAGGGTGTGAGATTGCTGAGTCCCCGTGACTCACAGATACTTCCAAAACCAGTTTGCAGGTGCCGATGTTACCGAGCAGGTGACGCAACCAAGCTCAAGGATGAGCTCGATGAAGATCTTATCCTTTGTCTTGTTTCGTTTCTAGTTGATCAGTAGTGGAGCCCAGTTGGGGTCGATCGGGGGACCTTGTCGCATTTGGGGTTGCTCTTTATTTTGGTTCTGTAGCCGGACCTTGATTGTATTTGGATGTTGTAATGCTTTATTCCTGTAATTGTGTGAAGTGGCGATTATAAGCCAACTATTTATCTTGTTCCCTTATGTATTACATGGGTTGTGTGAAGATTACCTCACTTGCGACATTGCTTTCAATGCGGTTATGCCTCTAAGTCGTGCTTCGACACGTGGGAGATATAGCTGCATCGAGGGCGTTACAAGTTGGTAATCAGAGCCTTCCCTGACCTTAGGAGCCCCCTTCTTGATCAAATCGCTGGCGTTATTGAGTCTAGAAATGTTTTGAGTCATTTAGGAATTATATATATCGGAGAGTTAGGACTTCTTTTTACTCCTCAGTCCCTTCGTCGCTCTGGTGAGGCATCCTGACGTAGAGTTTTGACTCTTCTCTTCTCAAATTTCACTAAAAAAAAATTGGATCATGCGGGTATCTTGGAATCGTTCCAATGGTTTTGGGATGAGAACTTGTTCTTGGTGCCTCCTGTCATTTAGGGGTTGTGGCAGTGTCCCGGGGAGTTGAGCTCCGAGGTGTTGTCATCACAATTTTATCATTGCAGTTCTGGAATACCTGAGAGTAGTTTCGCCGACGTCAAAAATTTCTTTTATGCAGTTGTTGGTGAGATAACCTCGATGCCACCCAGTACTGGGGCGGGAGTTCGGGAGTATTGCCATAACTCGTATAACGGATGCTTTTCGAAAGTTGAGGTAGACGATTTCCGAAGGTTTCTTGGTTATGTGTTGAAGGATGGATACAGCTGGATGTAGGATTTGCTAGTTTGGGTGAGATATTATGCTTCCCCTGTATCCCCAACACCTGATTGCATAACCGGAAAATTTTGGGAGTTTATAAGTGGGAATTCAAGTAGCTCTTAGGATATCTTTCCGACAGATGTATTATATGAAATTGGGGTTCGACGTCTGGTGGTCCGCCTATCCACGGTTGGTTTTACAGTGGTCTCGTTGTGTCTTAAAGAGTCCTTGGCTATGCTGACTCGGGGACGCTTCGTATGTCATGTGCACTGCCTTGTACATGATGGTGTTGTACGATCGAGCCCGTGTAGGCCCCACCACGAAAACTTCGGACGAAATCTCTATCATATGTTTGTTCCGGCTTATTCTGCAAGCCAATCCTTTGTTTTGTTTTTGAGCTGTGGTATTCGAGTTGCTTCGAAGTCAAATGTTGATTCCATACCTTTCCTAAACGGTGTTCTCATACTCCTATGTGAATACTAATCCCTCATGATAATCGAGATTGTCATGCAAATCCTTTTCGACCGGCGTGTTTTCTCTCCAAGTGGTTCCGATCATTTCAACATCAGCAAGATCAATTATCAGTTTTTTTCTCAACGGTGTTTGTTTCATCCGTCTCCAAGTTGCCTTTGTTTTTCCCTCCCACCCACCCTTTTTCTTCAAGGACTCAGATTTCTTAATCAAGTATCCTTTGATTCATGTGAAGTCTCTCCATTCTTTCCTTCATGTTCTTACCTGGTGATTCTCATGAAGATTCTAACGGAGCTTCAAGCTCGTCACTCTTCACTCGTTTTCTTCTCCGGTGGATTCAAATCAAGCTTTCGGTGTTGATCTCATACCCCTTTTCCTCGTTTCAAATACCTTCTCATACCGGTGCACCTCATAATAATTTACTTCTCGCTATTCATTTGTTCGGGAGTGCTGAAGATATCTCAGAAGGCTCGTCTTGTCTTTCAAGATCAGTTCAACCTTTCTCGAGGCTGTTATCTCATTCAAGTCTTTTAATTCAACCGGTGCATTCTCTCTTTTAAATTGTTCAACGGTGTTTTTTTGAGTGGGCCCTAACCCACAGGTCTTTTCCCAGGATCTTACCTGACTCTTCTAATTTTTCCGGAGCTAGCCTAAATTCTTTTGAAGTTTGACGTAAGAATGATTTATCATTAGTCAAATGTCTTTCTCCAAGATCTTCCAAATTCTTTTCATCATTGGTTCAACTTTTCTATTCTTCTTTATTCCGAAGTGTCTCAACAATTCATGGTGGTGTTTCTCGTCGTCATTCTCGGATTTTCAAGACCGAAGAAGAGTTTCTCTTTAATCTTGCTCCATTCTCTTCAAGATTCGTGATTCTAGCTTGATGCCATCCTCTCATAATTGTTTTCGATTGTGAGAATTCTTTTCACCCATCCGAAGCAATTCAAGAGTCTTCTCGGCTTGATTATCCGGAGTCCATCAATTCAGGTTTATTCATTCTCAGCTTTCAGCTCTCGTTCTCAAAATCTTACCGGTGCATCATTCAAGTATTCTCTTATCAGCTCGTGATCTCTTCGTTCATTTGTATCTAAATCCCCTCAAGTATCTTCTTCTGTTCTCTTATTCTTCCCGGTGCTTCTTTATCTTCCTTCGTTCTTTTCCAATTCTTACGGTGGCTATTCAGGATTTTTCTTCCTTGCTATCATATTTATTTAGTCGTTGTCAATCCTAACGGTGATTAGTTTAAGAGTTCTCTTCCTTGGTTATCATATCAATTCATTCGTTGTTTCGATTCCACCGGAATTTATGTAGACCTTCTCAAGTTGGCGCGATATCTATCTTAATCCTTTCTACGAGAATAAGTAGTATGTCAAATCGGTTGATTGTCATGAATTTAATTGATGAAGGACAAGCATAATGTAATTCTTATTCTTGTTTCATCCAAATGATTAATTCCTTATTCCGGAGGTGCATCATATCACATTCTTGGTTCGAGATGCTTTATCTTTTCTTTCCCAAGAGTTCCAAGCTTTCGCAATTACATCTCCACGGAGGTCCATCTAAATCATTGCAAGGCTTCACCTTGTGTTTTCAACTACCCTTTCTTTCCGTTTGATCATTCTTTTGTTTAACGGAGTTCTTCATGGAGGTTCTACATGATGGTTCATCAAGGATTTATTTCCTTCTCGAAGTTTTCATCGAGATTCTTTTAAGGAGCTCAAGCATTCTTCTTCTTGTAATCCGGAGTGCAATTCTTTCTTCCATACCATTGGAGGTGGTATTATGTCGTTCTTGATAATTTTCCTTCGTGCTTCATGTTTCTCAAGCTATCAAGAATGAGGTATTTTAAATTCATCAACCTCTTCGTTGGAATTATCTTGGGTTATGTTTCACCTAAAGCCTTCCCTAAGGATTGTTGCTATTTATGGTGCTTATAAATGACCCAAGTTCTTCATTTATCCTCCCGGTGAAATAAGTTTCTTGTCTTCTTGTTCATATCAATCCAATCTTGTTTCGTTAGTGGCAGTATTTCACCTCAAGAAGTTGAGATGTTCTCCATAAGGCCATGACAAGTTTATTCTTTTCGTTGTTGGTTTTCCCAACAACTCCGTTCAACCCCTCTCCTAAGGATGCCTTTTCAAGCTCAATTGTTGTGGTAGAAGTGGCATTTTCTTCTCAATTCTTTTATTCCAATGATCTATCTTCTATTATTTTCTTCCGGAGGCATTGTGATGTTGTTGTCTTCGTCCCATCAACTCATTTTGCCAAGTTCATATTCTTTTCCTTGCTTATCCCATCTAACCAGAGTGTCGTGCCCTCTTTTCAGTTCTATCATCTTATCAAGTTTTACCTCCCTTCTCAACCGGAGTGCTGTCTGAGACCTTTCTTACCCCTTGCCCCATTCTTTTAATAGTTTTGGAGGCAGTGTGTTGTGATTTCATCAAGTATCTTCTCATCTCATCAAGTTCTTATTCAATCCTCCTTCTTTTCATTCAGAGTGCTGCCCGAATTTGTTCTTCCTTGTTACTCTTCCCTACCGGAGTGTTTTCAATTTTGTTCTTCTTCGTTGTATTCTTTCTTTAAATTTGTTCAACTTTTCAAGGTTCATTGGTTTCACTCGTTTGTCAAAGAAGCAACTTAGTTTTACCGCTTATCTTCCTCTTCCGTTTTTTCCCTCCGGTGCCATCCTAGATCTCGGGACGAGATCCTCTCGTAGTGCTGGAGTGTTGTGATGCCCCGAGACCGATGCTCAAGAAGACCTCCATATATTCCGGGTTTCGCCGTGTGTTTCATTTGTGCCTGCCCTTTTATTTTTGCATTGCATCATGTCATCATGCCATCATGTCATTTTTTTAACTCAACTAAATAAATGGCATGGATCTTTGATCCATTTAAATCGAGGGAATTCACATGGTGAGTTCTCTTTATAACACATATCCTCCCGATAGTAGGGAGCTATATTAAATATTTTGTTTAATTTTGAAATTGACCATAACACACTTGCAAAATCCCAATGCCTTTGTTATCACAACTCTTGACCTCTAACTTTTCCATATATCCTTTCGTCATTTTCCAGAGCTCCACTAAAAACCCGAACATTTTTGGGCACTTCAAAATCCCCCCTTGTTCAAAACATTTGAATTAAATTCAAATGCTTTTAATTTGAAACTTTGCAATCTTGCTCACTCCAATTCTAGTTGTGGTGCTTTGATATATGTCCTATTAGCCGCATGCCAAATTCCAGCTTGATTCGAATTTATTTGACCCTTCAAATAAATTTGTAACCTTCCTTTTTTTCCTTCTTGTGTTGGAATTAAAAAAAAGGGGAGAACCTTTCTTTTCTATCAGGCCCTACTCTTTTCTCTCTCCCTCCTCTTCTATGCGTGGTAGCTAGCCCAGCCTAGGCCGGCCTGCTAGGCCCAGCCGGCCCATCTAACTCCTCTAACCCTAGGCGCCCGAGCCACCTAGGCACGATCCCCTCCTCCCTCTCCTCTCCCTTCGCGCCGCCAGGGAGCCCGACTCCTCCATCTCGCTCGATCCCATCTCCCTCTCAATCTCTTCCCTACTCGCTGCCTCTCTTTCCCTCGTCCTCCTCCCAACAATTGCACGCAGAGGAGCAGCTTCCCATTCCCCCGATCCCCTTGTCCACTACCTTGGCCTCCGGCCATGGCGCCCGCACCGACCACCCAGCAGGCCGGTGCCCTTGCCGGAGCCACCTTGCCGCGCCTCCTCCTCACCAAGCTCCCCGTCGCCCAGGCACTCGAGGAGAGGAGCTCCTCGAGCACCTGCGCCCGCAGACATCATGCCCGTCGCCGGCGCCACAAGTCCGCGTCGCCGAGCCCCTCGTCCTGCCGGAGTTGCTCCTTCTGCCGCACGCCCACCGAGCTCCATCGCACCCGACGCCATCGACCTCGAGCTCCCGTGCCCTGCCTTTGTCCGCGCGCCTGTGACGAAGCTCCGGGAGCAGCCATGGCCGTGGATGCCGTCCGCCGCCTCCAGTTCGAAGCTCCGGTGTGCCCAAGCCTCGGAGGCGACCGAATCGACCTCCCCAAGCCCCCGTCGCTGGCCTACCCTGTTTCTGCTGCGCCGAACGACGACGACCAGCGCCATCCCCCTGCTTGCACTCCTGCTGCACCTTCGTTCCGTCTCCTAGCGAAGGAGATGACTAGCAGCACCCAGCCCTGTTGACCGCTGCACGCGCAGGCCCAGTGCACCCACGAGGGTCTCCCTTCCTTGTGTGGGCTGCGCCCCTCTCCATGGCCAAGACCGGGACACCGCGAACGTCAAGTTCCTCCACAGGCGCCCGAACGACTACAAAGTTTTGCGTTAAGTACCTCTACTGTCACCATCGGAATCCCATGAACGCCAAGTACCTCGACACCCAATGCCAAGAGCAACTACCGACGCCGAAGACCCACGAACCAAAAACATCAAGTTCGACAACCGTTGACGTGCACTTCGACAAGTACCACTACGGCCGGAGACCTCGACGCCCGACGCCTAAAACGATCACCGAACCGGAAATAATGCCAAGTACTAGGTCAACGAGAACCACCAAGTTCGTCTTCCGCCGTCTCTGAAATCGCCAAGTACCACGACGATACGAGAACAACTACCGTCGACGTGCATTTTGCCAAGTATCAATACCGTCGACCCACGCCGATGTTACCGAGCAGGTGACGCAACCAAGCTCAAGGAGGAGCTCGATGAAGATCTTGTCCTTTGTCTTGTTTCGTTTCTAGTTGATCAGTAGTGGAGCCCAGTTGGGGTCGATCGGGGGACCTTGTCGCATTTGGGGTTGCTCTTTATTTTGGTTCCGTAGCCGGACCTTGATTGTATTTGGATGTTGTAATGCTTTATTCATGTAATTGTGTGAAGTGGCGATTGTAAGCCAACTATGTATCTTGTTCCCTTATGTATTACATGGGTTGTGTGAAGATTACCTCACTTGCGACATTGCTTTCAATGCGGTTATGCCTCTAAGTCGTGCTTCGACACGTGGGAGATATAGCCGCATCGAGGGTGTTACAGGAATGCTACTTGGCATAATTTCAATGTAATTCTTCTTAATTGTGGTATGAATATTCAGATCCGAAAGATTCAAGATAAAAGTTTAATATTGACATAGAAATAATAATACTTCAAGCATACTAACTAAGAAATTATGTCTTCTCAAAATAACATGGCCAAAGAAAGTTATCCCTACAAAATCATATAGTCTGGCTATGCTCTATCTTCACCACACAAAGTATTTAAATCATGCACAACCCCGATGACAAGCCAAGCAATTGTTTCATACTTTTGACATTCTCAAACTTTTTCAATCTTCACGCAATACATGAGCGTGAGCCATGGACATATCACTTTAGGTGGAATAGAATGGTGGTTGTGGAGAAGACAATAAGGGAGAAGATAGTCTCACATCAACTAGGCGTATCAACGGGCTATGGAGATGCCCATCAATAGATATCAATGTGAGTGAGTAGGGATTGCCATGCAACGGATGCACTAGAGCTATAAGTATATGAAAGCTCAAAAAGAAACTAAGTGGGTGTGCATCCAACTCGCTTGCTCACGAAGACCTAGGGCATTTTGAGGAAGCCCATCATTGGAATATACAAGCCAAGTTCTATAATGAAAGATTCCCACTAGTATATGAAAGTGACAACATAGGAGACTCTCTATCATGAAGATCATGGTGCTACTTTGAAGCACAAGTGTGGTAAAAGGATAGTAGCATTGCCCCTTCTCTCTTTTTCTCTATTTCTTATTTGGGCCTTTTCTCTTTTTTGATGGCCTCTTGTTTTATTTATTTGGGCCTTTTCTCTTTTTTTATGACCTCTTTTTTTTAATTTAGTCCTGAGTCTCATCCCGACTTGTGGGGGAATCATAGTCTCCATCATCCTTTCCTCACTGGGACAACGCTCTAATAATGATGATCATCACACTTTTATTTTTCTTACAACTCAAGAATTACAACTCGATACTTAGAACAAGATATGACTCTATATGAATGCCTCCGACGGTGTACCGGGATATGCAATGACTCATGAGTGACACGTATGAAAGAATTATGAATGGTGGCTTTGCCACAAATACAATGTAAACTACATGATCATGCAAAGCAATATGACAATGATGGAGCGTGTCATAGTAAACGGAACGGTGGAAAGTTGCATGGCAATATATCTCGGAATGGCTATGGAAATGCCATGATAGGTAGGTATGGAGGCTGTTTTGAGGAAGGTATATGGTGGGTGTATGATACCGGCGAAAGGTGCGTGGTATTAGAGAGGCTAGCAATGGTGGAAGGTGAGAGTGCGTATGATCCATGGACTCAACATTAGTCATAAAGAACTCATATACTTACTGCAAAAATCTGCAAGTTATCAAAGCAAAGTATTACGCGCATGCTCCTAGGGGGATAGATTGGTAGGAAAAGACCATCACTTGTCCCCGTCCGCCACTCATAAGGAAGACAATCAATAAATAAATCATGCTCCGACTTCATCACATAACGGTTCACCATACATGCATGCTACGGGAATCACAAACTTTCACACAAGTATTTCTCAAATTCACAACTACTCAACTAGCATGACTCTAATATCACCATCTCCATATCTCAAAACAATCATCAAGCATCAAACTTCTCTTAGTATTCAACACACTCATAAGAGAATTTTATTATTAATCTTGAATGCCTAACATAATTAAAACAATACCATGCTGTTTTGTAGGACTCTCAAAATAATCTAAGTGAAGCATGAGAGAACAATAGTTTCTATAAAACAAATCCAGCGAAGTGCTCTAAAAGATATAAGTGAAGTACTAGAGCAAAAACTATATAACTCAAAAGATATAAGTGAAGCACATAGAGTATTCTAATAATTTCTGAATCATGTGTGTCTCTCTCAAAAGGTGTGTACAACAAAGATGATTGTGGTAAACTAAAAAGCAAAGACTCAAATAATACAAGACGCTCCAAGCAAAACACATATCATGTGGTGAATAAAAATATAGCTCCAAGTAAAGTTACCGATGGAAGTAGACGAAAGAGGGGATGCCATCCGGGGCATCCCCAAGCTTTGGATTTTAGGTGTCCTTAGATTATATTGGGGGTGCCATGGGCATCCCCAAGCTTAGGATCTTTCCACTCTTTGTTCCATAATCCATCAAATCCTTACCCAAAACTTGAAAACTTCACAACACAAAACTTAAGTAGACAATCTCGTGAGCTCCGTTAGCGAAAGAATACAAAAGACCACTTCAAGGTACTGTAATGAACTCATTATTTATTTATATTGGTGTTAAACCTAATGTATTCCAACTTCTCTATGGTTTATAAACTATTTTACTAGCCATAGATTCACCAAAATAAGCAAATAACACACATAAAACAGAATCTGTCAAAAACTGAACAGTCTGTAGTAATCTGTAGCTAGCGCAAGATATGGAACCCCAAAAATTCTAAAATAAAATCTCGACGTGAGGAATTTATCTATTAATCATCTTCAAAAATAATTAATTAAATATCACTTTCCAAATAAAACTGGCAGCAGTTCTCGTGAGCGCTAAAGTTTCTGTTTTTTACAGCAAGATTAACAAGACTTTCCCCAAGTCTTCCCAACGGTTCTACTTGGCACAAACACTAATTGAACACAAAAAACACAACCAAAACAGAGGCTAGATAAATTATTTATTATTAAACAGGAGCAAAAATCAAGGAATAAAAAATAAAATTGGGTTGCCTCCCAACAAGCGTTATCGTTTAACGCCCTTGGCTAGGCATAAAAAGCAAGGATAGATCTAGGTATTGTCATCTTTGGTAGGCAGTCCATAAGTGGCTCTCATAATAGATTCATAAGGTAATTTAATTTTCTTTCTAGGAAAGTGTTCCATGCCTTTCCTTAACGGAAATTGGAATCTAATATTTCCTTCCTTCATATCAATAATTGCACCAATCATTCTAAGGAAAGGTCTACCAAGAATAATAGGACATAAGGATTGCAATCTATGTCAAGAACAATAAAATCTACGGGCACATAGTTCCTATTTGAAACAATAAGAACATCATTAATTCTTCCCATAGGTTTCTTAATACTGGAATCCGCAAGGTGCAAGTTTAAAGAGCAATCATCAAAATCATGGAAACCTAACAAATCACACAAAGTCTTTGGAATCGTGGAAACACTAGCACACAAATCACACAAAATATAGAATTCATGATCTTTAATTTTAATTTTAATAGTTGGTTCCCACTGATCATAAAGTTTTCTAGGGATAGAAACTTCCAACTTAAGTTTTTCTTCATAAGATTGCATCAAAGCATCAACAATATGTTTGGTAAAAGCTTTATTCTAAGTATAAGCATGAGGAGAATTTAGCACGGATTGCAACAAGGAAATACAATCTATCAAAGAGCATCTATCATAATTAAATTCCTTGAAATCCAAAATAGTAGGTTCATTAACATCTAGAGTTTTGATCTCTTCAATCCCACTTTTATCAGTTTTAGCATCAAGATCTAAAAACTCCGAATTTTTGGAACGCCTTCTAGGTAAAGGTGGATCATATTCAGTCCCATCATTATAAATATTAATATTACAAAACAAAGATTTAATAGGGGACACATCAATAACTTTTAGATCTTCATCTTTATTATCACGGAAACTAGAAGAACACACTCTTATAAAGGAATCTTTCTTAGCACGCATCCTAGCGGTTCTTTCTTTGCACTCATCAATGGAAATTCTCATGGATTTGAGAGACTCATTGATATCATGCTTAGGAGGAATAGATCTAAGTTTCAAAGAATCAACATCAAGATAAATTATATCAACGTTCCTAGCCAACTCATCAATCTTAACAAATTTTTATTCAATCAAAGCATTGAAATTCTTTTGCGAAGTAATAAATTCTTTAATATTAGATTCAAAATCAGAGGGCATCTTATTATACTTTCCTTAAGAATTGTTGTAGGAATTACCATAATTATTAGAGGAATTGCTAGGATAAGGCCTAGGATTAAAGTTTCCTCTATATGCATTATTACCAAAATTATTCCTACCAACATAATTCACATCCATAGATTCATTATTATTCTCAATCAAAGTAGACAAAGGCATATCATTAGGATCAGAAGAAACACTCTTATTAGCAAATAATTTCATAAGTTCATCCATCTTTCCACTCAAAACATTAATTTCTTCTATCGCATGCACTTTCTTATTAGTAGATCTTTCAGTGTGCCATTGAGAATAATTAACCATAATATTATCTAGGAGTTTAGTAGCTTCTCCTAAAGTGATTTCCATAAAAGTGCCTCCCGCGGCCGAATCTAAAAGATCTCTAGAAGCAAAATTCAATCCGGCATAAAAAATTTGTATAATCATCCACAAATTCAAACCATGTGTTGGGCAATTACGTATCATTAATTTCATCCTCTCCCAAGCTTGTGCAACATGTTCATGATCAAGTTTCTTAAAATTCATAATATCGTTTCTAAGAGAGATAGCGGGAGGAAAATACTTAGAGATAAAAGCATCTTTGCACTTATTCCAAGAATCAATACTATTTTTAGGCAAAGACGAAAACCAAGCTTTAGCACGATCTCTAAGCGAAAAAGGAAATAGCTTCAATTTAACAATATCATTGTCCACATCTTTCTTATTTTGCATATCACACAAATCAACGAAGCTATTTAGATGGGTAGCGGCATCTTCACTAGGAAGGCCGGAAAACGGATCTTTCATGACAAGATTCAGCAAGGCAGCATTAATTTCACAAGATTCAGCATCGGTAAGAGGAGCAATCGGAGTGCTAATAAAATCATTGGTGTTGGTATTGGTAAAGTCACACAATTTAGTGTTATCTTGAGCCATCGTGACAAGCAAGCAATCCAACACACAAGCAAACAAGAAATGGGCAAAAAGAAGGCAAATAGAGAAAGAGAGGGAGGATAGAGAGAGAGGGTGAATAAAACGGCAAGGGTGAAGTGGGGGAGAGGAAAATGAGAGGCAAATGGCAAATAATGTAATGCGGGACATAAGGGTTTGTGATGGGTACTTGGTATGTTGACTTTTGCGTAGACCTCCCCAGCAACGCCGCTAGAAATCCTTCTTGCAACCTCTTGAGCACTTGCGTTGGTTTTCCCTTGAGGAGGAAAGGGTGGTGCAGCAAAGTAGCATAAGTATTTCCCTCAGTTTTTGAGAACCAAGGTATCAATCCAGTAGGAGGCTACGCGCCAGTCCCTCGCACCTACACAAAACAAATAAATCCTCGCAACCAACGCGATAAGGGGTTATCAATCCCTACACGGTCACTTACGAGAGTGAGATCTGATAGATATGATAAGATAATATTTTTGGTATTTTTATGATAAAGATGCAAAGTAAAATAAAAGCAAGGGAAATAACTAAGTGTTGGAAGATTAATATGATGAAGATAGACCCGGGGGCCATAGGTTTCACTAGTGGCTTCTCTCAAGAGCATAAGTATTTTACGATGGGTGAACAAATTACTGTTGAGCAATTGACAGAATTGAGCATAGTTATGAGAATATCTAGGTATGATCATGTATATAGGCATCACGTCCAAGACAAGTAGACCGACTCCTGCCTGCATCTACTACTATTACTCCACACATCGACCGCTATCCAGCATGCATCTAGAGTATTAAGTTCAAGAGAACAGAGTAACGCTTTAAGCAAGATGACATGATGTAGAGGGATAAACTCATGCAATATGATGAAAACCCCATCTTGTTATCCTCGATGGAAACAATACAATACGTGCCTTGTTGCCCCTACTGTCACTGGGAAAGGATACCGCAAGATTGAACCCAAAGCTAAGCACTTCTCCCATGCAAGAAAGATCAATCTAGTAGGCCAAACCAAACTGATAATTCGAAGAGACTTGCAAAGATAACCAATCATACATAAAAGAATTCAGAGAAGATTCAAATATTGTTCATAGATAAACTTGATCATAAACCCACAATTCATCGGTCTCAACAAACACACCGCAAAAGAAGATTACATCGAATAGATCTCCACAAGAGAGGGGTAGAACTTTGTATTGAGATACAAAAAGAGAGAAGAAGCCATCTAGCTAATAACTATGGACCCGAATGTCTGAGATAAACTACTCACACTTCATCGGAGAGGCTATGGTGTTGATGTAGAAGCCCTCCGTGATCGATGCCCCCTTCAGCGGAGCTCCGAAACAGGCCCCAAGATGGGATCTCGTGGATACAGAAAGTTACGGCAGTGGAATTACGGTTTTGGCTCCGTATCTGATCATTTGGGGGTACGTAGGTATATATAGGAGGAAGGAGTACGTCGGTGGAGCAACAGGGGGGCCACGAGGGTGGAGGGCGCGCCTGGGGGGTAGGAGCGCTCCCCTACCTCGTGGCCTCCCTATTGGTTGCTTGACGTAGGGTCCAAGTCTCCTGGATCTTGTTCGTTCCAAAAATCACATTCCCGAAGGTTTTATTCCGTTTGGACTCCGTTTGATATTCCTTTTCTTCGAAACCCTAAAATAGGCAAAAAAACAGCAATTCTGGGCTGGGCCTTCAGTTAATAGGTTAGTCCCAAATATAATATAAAAGTGAATAATAAAGCCCAATAATGTCCAAAACAGAAGATAATATAGCATGGAGAAATCAAAAATTATAGATACGTTGGAGACGTATCAACTATCGCTACTGCTTAGTGATAAAGTGAAGCAATTACATGGCGATTGCATTTCATACAATAAAGCAACAACCATATGGTTCCTGCCAGTTGCCGATAACTGTGTTACAAAACATGATCATCACATACAATAAAATTTAGCATCATGTCTTGACAATATCACATCACAACATGCCCTGCAAAAACAAGTTAGACGTCCTCTACTTTGTTGTTGCAAGTTTTACGTGGCTGCTACGGGCTGAGCAAGAACCGTTCTAACCTACGCATCAAAAACCACAACACGGTATAGTGATTGCTTTTTGATCTTCAGAAAGAACCCTGTTCATTGAATCTGATTCAACTAAAGTTGGAGAAACTGACACCCACCAGCCACCAGTGTGCAAAGCACGTCGGAAGAACCAGTCTCGTGTAAGCGTACGTGTAATGTCGGTCTGAGCCGCTTCATCCAACAATACCGCTGAATCAAGAATCAACTAGTGATGGCAAGAAATATGTATATACCCACGCCCACAACTCCTTTGTGTTCTACACGTGCATATAATATCTACGCATAGACCTGGCTCGGATGCCACTGTTGGGTAACGCAGTAATTTCAGAAAAATTCCTACGCACACGCAAGATCTATCATGGTGATGCATAGCAACGAGAGGGAAGAGTGTTGTCCACGTACCCTCGTAGACCGTAAGCGGAAGCGTTATGACAACACGGTTGATGTAGTCGTACGTATTCACGATCCGACCGATCCTAGTACCGAAAGTACGGCACCTCCGCGATCTGCACACGTTCAGCTCGGTGACGTCCCACGAACTCTTAATCCAGCTGAGTGTCGAGGGAGAGCTTCGTCAGCACGACGGCATGATGACGGTGATGATGAAGCTACCAGCACAGGGCTTCGCCTAAGCACTACGACGATATGACCGAGGTGGATTATGGTGGAGGGGGCACTGCACACGACTAAGAGATCAATGATCAACTTGTGTGTCTATGGGGTGCCCCCCTTCCCCATATATAAAGGAGTGGAGGAGGGGGAGGGTCGTCCCTCTATGGCGCGCCCTGGAGGAGTCCTACTCCCACCGGGAGTAGGATTCCCACCCCCCCCCTTCCCTAGTTGGACTAGGAGAGAAGGAAGGAGGAGAGAGGGAGGAAGGAAAGGGGGGCACCGCCCCCCCCCTTCCTTGTCCAATTCGGACCAGAGGGGGAGGGGGCGCGCGGCCTGCCCTGGCTGCCTCTCTCTCTCTCCACTAAAGCCCATTAGGGCCCATATACTCCCCGGGGGGTTCCGGTAACCTCCCGGTACTCCAGTATATGCCCGAACTCACTCGGAACCATTTCGATGTCCAATCATAGGCTTCCAATATATCGATCTTTATGTCTCAACCATTTTGAGACTCCTTGTCATGTCCGTGATCATATCTGGGACTCCGAACTACCTTCGGTACATCCAAACCCATAAACTCATAATACCGATCATCACCGAACGTTAAGCGTGCAGACCCTACGGGTTCGAGAACTATATAGACATGATCGAGACTTATCTCCGGTCAATAACCAATAGCGGAACCTGGATGCTCATATTGGCTCCTACATATTCTACGAAGATCTTCATCAGTCAAACCGCACAACAACATACGTTGTTCCCTTTGTCATCGGTATGTTACTTGCCCGAGATTCGATCGTCGGTATCTCAATACCTAGTTCAATCTCATTGCCGGCAAGTCTCTTTACTCGTTCCATAATGAAACATCCCGTAACTAACTCATTAGTCACATTGCTTGCAAGGCTTACAGTGATGTGCATTACCAAGAGGGCCCAGAGATACCTCTCTGATACTCGGAGTGACAAATCCTAATCTCGATCTATGCAAACTCAACAAACACCATCAGAGACACCTGTAGAGCATCTTTATAGTCACCCAGTTACGTTGTGACGTTTGATAGCACACTAAGTGTTCCTCCAGTATTCGGGAGTTGCATGATCTCATAGTCATAGGAACATGTATGAGTTATGGAGAAAGCAATAGCAACAAACTAAACGATCGTCGTGCTAAGCTAACGGATGGGTCAAGTCAATCACATCATTCTCTAATGATGTGATCCCGTTAATCAAATGACAACTCATGTCTATGGTCAGGAAACATAACCATCATTGATTCAACGAGCTAGCCAAGTAGAGGCATACTAGTGACACTCTGTTTGTCTATGTATTCACACATGTACTAAGTTTCTGGTTAATACAATTCTAGCATGAATAATAAACATTTATCATGATATAAGAAATATAAATAAAAACTTTATTATTGCCTCTAGGGCATATTTCCTTCAATAACAACATATGTTGTTCCCTTTGTCATTGGTATCTTACTTGCCCAAGATTCGATCATTGGTATCACCATACCTGGTTCAATCTGGTTACCGGCAAGTCTCTTTACTTGTTCCGTAATGAATCATCCCGTGGCTAGCTCATTAGAAACATTGCTTGCAAGGCTCATAGTGATGTGCATTACCGAGAGGGCCCAGAGATACCTCTCGAAACACGGAGTGACAAATCCTAATCTCGGTCTATGCCAACTCAACAAACACCATCAGAGACACCTATAGAGCATCTTTATAATCACCCATTATGTTGTGACGTTTGATAGCACACTAAGTGTTCCTCCGGTATTCGGGAGTTGCATAATCTCATAGTCATATGAACATGTATAAGTCATGAAGAAAGAAATAGCAATAAACTAAACAATCATAGTGCTAAGCTAACGGATGGGTCTTATCCATCACATCATTCTCTAATGATGTGATCCCGTTCATCAAATGACAACACATGTCCATGGCTAGGAAACTTAACCATCTTTGATTAACGAGCTAGTCAAGTAGAGGCATACTAGGGATACTTTGTTTGTCTATGTATTCACACATGTACTAAGTTTTCGGTTAATACAATTCTAGCATGAATAATAAACATTTATCATGATATAAGGAAATATAAATAACAACTTTATTATTGCCTCTAGGGCATATTTCCTTCAGTCTCCCACTTGCACTAGAGTCAATAATCTAGAATACATTGTAATGATTTTAACACCCATGGAGTCTTGGTGTTGATCATATTTTGCTCGTGAGAGAGGCTTAGTCAATGGGTCTGCAACATCCAGATCCGTTGTATTTTGCAAATCTCTATGTCTCCCTCCTTGACTTGATCGTGGATGGAATTGAAGTGTCTCTTGATGTGCTTGGTTCTCTTGTGAAGCCTGGATTCCTTTGCCAAGGCAATTGCACCAGTATTGTCACAAAAGATTTTCATTGGACCCGATGCTTACACCTAGATAGGATATGAACTCCTTTATCCAGACTCCTTCATTTGCTGCTTCCAGAGCAGCTATGTATTCTTCTTCACACGTAGATCCCGCAACGACGCTCTTCTTAGAACTGCACCACTGACAAGTCCACCATTTAATAAAAATACGTATCCAGTTTGTGACTTAGAGTCATCCGGCTTAGTGTCAAAGCTTGCATCGACGTAACCATTTACGACGAGCTCTTTGTCACCTCCATAAACAAGAAACATATCCTTAGTCCTTTTTAGGTATTTCAGGATGTTCTTGACCGCTATCCAGTGATCCACTCCTGGGTTACTTTGGTACCTCCCTGCTAAACTAATAGCAAGGCACACATCAGGTCTGGTATACAACATTGCATACATGATATAACCTA
The DNA here is from genome assembly GCF_003073215.2 of Triticum urartu. Classification (NCBI taxonomy): domain Eukaryota; kingdom Viridiplantae; phylum Streptophyta; class Magnoliopsida; order Poales; family Poaceae; genus Triticum; species Triticum urartu. The sequence goes on along the minus strand of NC_053025.1, from coordinate 214,034,436 downwards.
TGGCTGAAGCATAGGGAATGACTTCCATTTTCTCTCTATCTTCTGCAGTGGTCGGGCATTGAGTCTGACTCAACTTCACACCTTGTAACACATGCAAGAACCCTTTCTTTGCTTGATCCATTTTGAACTTCTTAAAAATTTTATTAAGGTATGTGCTTTGTGAAAGTCCAATTAAGCGTCTTGATCTATCTCTAAATATCTTGATGCCCAACATATAAGTAGCTTCACCGAGGTCTTTCATTGAAAAATTCTTATTCAAGTATCCTTTTATGCTATTCAGAAATTCAGTATCATTTCCGATAAACAATATGTCATCCACATATAATATCAGAAATGCTACAGAGCTCCCACTCACTTTCTTGTAAATACAGGCTTCTCCAAAAGTCTGTATAAAACCATAGCTTTGATCACACTATCAAAGCGTATATTCCAACTCTGACATGCTTGCACCAGTCCATAAATGGATAGCTGGAGCTTGCACACTTTGTTAGCACCTTTTGGATCGACAAAACCTTCTGGTTGCATCATATACAACTCTTCTTTAAGATATCCATTAAGGAATGCAGTTTTGACATCCATTGGCCAAATTTCATAATCATAAAATGCCGCAATTGCTAACATGATTCGGACGGACTTAAGCATCACTATAGGTGAGAAGGTCTCATTGTAATCAACTCCTTGAACTTGTCAAAAACCTTTCGCAACAAGTCGAGCTTTGTAGACAGTAACATTACCATCAGCGTCAGTCTTCTTCTTGAAGATCCATTTATTTTCTATGGCTTGCCGATCATCGGGCAAGTAAACCAAAGTCCACACTTTGTTCTCATACATGGAACCCATCTCAGATTTCATGGCCTCAAGCCATTTCGCGGAATCTGGGCTCATCATCGCTTCCTCATAGTTCGTTTGTTCGTCATGATCAAGTAACATGACCTCCAGAACAGGATTATCGTACCACTCTGGTGCGGATCTTGCTCTGGTTGACCTACGAGATTCGTTAGTAACTTGATTAGAAGTTTCATGATCATCATCATTAACTTCCTCACTAATTGGTGTAGGAATCACTAGAACTGAATTCTATGATGAACTACTTTCCAATAAGGGAGAAGGAACAGTTACCTCATCAAGTTCTACTTTCCTCCCACTCACTTATTTCGAGAGAAACTCCTTCTCTAGAAAGGATCCATTCTTAGCAACAAATATCTTGCCTTCGGATCTGTGATAGAAGGTGTACCCAACAATTTCCTTTGGGTATCCTATGAAGACACATTTATCCGATTTGGTTTCGAGCTTATCAGGTTGAAGCTTTTTCACATAAGCATCGCAACCCCAAACTTTAAGAAATGACAACTTGGGTTTCTTGCCAAACCATAGTTCATAAGGTTTCGTATCAACGGATTTCGATGGTGCCCTATTTAACGTGAATGCAGGCGTCTCTAAAGCATAACCCCAAAACGATAGCGGTAAATCAGTAAGAGACATCATAGATCGCACCATATCTAATAAAGTGCGGTTACGATGTTCGGACACACCGTTACGCTGTGGTGTTCCAGGTGGCGTGAGTTGCGAAACTATTCTGCATTGTTTCAAATGAAGACCAAACTCATAACTCAAATATTCACCTCCACGATCATATCGTAGAAACTTAATTTTCTTGTTACGATTATTTTCCACTTCACTCTGAAATTCTTTGAACTTTTCAAATGTTTCAGACTTATGTTTCATCAAGTAGATATACCCATATCTGCTCAAATCATCTGTGAAAGGTCAGAAAATAATGATACCTTCTGCGAGCATCAACACTCATCAGACCGCATACATCAGTATGTATTATTTCCAACAAGTCTGTTGCTCGCTCCATTGTTCCAGAGAATGGATTTTAGTCATCGTGCCCATGAGGCATGGTTTGCAAGCATCAAGTGATTCCAAAAGCCCATCAGCATGGAGTTTCTTCACGCGCTTTATACCAATATGACATAAACGACATTGCCACAAATAAGTTGCACTATCATTATTAAACTTATATCTTTTGGCTTCAATACTATGAATATGTGTGTCACTACTATCGAGATTCAATAAAAATAGACCACTCATCATGGGTGCATGACCATAAAAGATATTACTCATATAAATAGAACAACCATTATTCTCTGATTTAAATGAATAACCATCTCGCATCAAACAAGATCCAGATATAATGTTCATGATTAATGCTGGCACCAAATAACAATTATTCAGGTCTAAAACTAATCCCGAAGGTAGATGTAGAGGTAGCGTGCCGACCGCGATCACATCGACTTTGGAACCATTTCCCACGCATATCGTCACCTCATCCTTAGCCAATCTTCGCTTAATCTGTAGCCCCTTTTTCGAGTTACAAATATGAGCAACAGAACCAGTATAAAATACCCAGGCGCTACTGTGAGCATTAGTAAGGTACACATCAATAACATGCATATCAAATATACCTTTCACTTTGCCATCCTTCTTATCCGCCAAATACTTGGGGCAGTTCTGCTTCCAGTGACCAGTCCCTTTGCAGTAGAAGCACTCAGTCTCAGGCTTAGGTCCAGACTTGGGCTTCTTCACTTGAGCAGCAACTTGCTTGCCGTTCTTCTTGAAGTTCCCCTTCTTCCATTTTCCCTTCTTCTTGAAACTAGTGGTCTTGTTGACCATCAACACTTGATGCTCCTTCTTGATTTATACCTCCGCAGCCTTTAGCATTGCGAAGAGCTTAGGAATTGTCTTATCCATCCCTTGCATATTATAGTTCATCACGAAGCTTTTGTAGCTTGGTGGCAGTCATTGAAGAACTCTGTCAATGACACTATCATCAGGAAGATTAACTCCCAGTTGAGTCAAGTGGTTGTGGTACCCAGACATTCTGAGTATATGTTCACTGACAGAACTATTCTCCTCCATTTTGCAGCTGTAGAACTTATTGGAGACTTCATATCTCTTAATCTGGGCATTTGCTTGAAATATTAACTTCAACTCCTGGAACATCTCATATGCTCCATGATGTTCAAAATGTCGTTGAAGTCTCGATTCTAAGTCGTAAAGCATGGCACACTGAACTATCGAGTAGTCATCAACTTTGCTCTGCCCAATCGTTCATAACATCTGGTGTTGCTCCTGCAGCGGGCTTTACACCTAGCGGTGCTTCCAGGACGTAATTCTTCTGTGCAACAATGAGGATAATCCTCAAGTTACGGACCGAGTCCGTGTAGTTGCTACCATCATCTTTCAACTTAGCTTTCTCTAGGAACGCATTAAAATTCAAAGGAACAGTAGCATGGGCCATTTATGTACAAAAACATAGACGTGCAAAATACTATCAGGTACTAAGTTCATGATAAATTAAAGTTTAATTAATCATATTACTTAAGAACTCCCACTTAGATAGACATCCCTCTAGTCATCTAAATGATCACATGATCCATATCAACTAAACCATGTCCGATCATCACGTGAGATGGAGAAGTTTTCAATGGTGAACATTACTATGTTGATCATATCTACTATATGATTCACGCTCGACCTTTCGGTCTTAGTGTTCCGAGGCCATATCTGCATATGCTAGGCTCGTCAAGTTTAACCTGAGTATTCTGCTTGTGCAAAACAGGCTTGCACCCGTTGTATGTGAACGTAGAGCTTATCACACCCGATCATCACGTGGTGTCTCGGCACGACGAACTGTAGCAACGGTGCATACTCAGGGAGAACACTTATACCTTGAAATTTAGTGAGAGACCATCTTATAATGCTACCGCCATACTAAGAAAAATAAGATGCATAAAGGTAAACATCACATGCAATCAATATAAGTGATATGATATGCCCATCATCATCTTGTGCCTTTGATCTCCATCTCCAAAGCACCATCATGATCACCATCGTCACCGGCTTGACACCTTGATCTCCATCGTAGCATCGTTATCATCTTGCCAACTATTGCTTCTATGACTATCGCTACCACTTAGTGATAAAGTAAAGCAATTACATGGCGATTGCATTTCATACAATAAAGCGACAACCATATGGATATTGCTAGTTGCCGATAAGTTTGTTACAAAACATGATCATCTCATACAACAATTTATATAATCGCGTCTTGACCATATCGCATCACAACATGCCCTGCAAAAACAAGTTAGACGTCATGTACCTTGTTGTTGCAAGTTTTACGTGGCTGCTACGGGCTTAGCAAGAACCATTCTTACCTATGCATAAAAAACCACAACGATTTTTCGTCAAGTGCTATTTTAACCTTCAACAAGGACCGGGCATAGTCAAACTCAATTCAACTAAAGCTGGAGAAACAGACACCCACTAGCCACCTGTGTGCAAAGCATGTCGGTAGAACCAGTCTCATGAACGCGGTCATGTAATGTCGGTCTGGGCCGCTTCATCCAACAATACCGCCAAATCAAAGTTTGACATGCTGGTAAGCAGTATGACTATTATCACCCACAACTCTTTGTGTTCTACTCATGCATATAACATCTATGCATAAACCTGGATCGGATGCCACTGTTGGGGAACGCGGTATTTCAAAAAAATTCCTACGATCACGCAAGATCTATCTAGGAGATGCATAGGAATGAGAGGGGGAGAGTATGTCTACGTACCCTCGTAGACCGAAAGCGGAAGCGTTTAGTAACATGGTTGATGTAGTCAAATGTCTTCGCAATCCAACCGATCAAGTATCGAACGCATGACACCTTTGCGATATGCGCACGTTCAGCTCGGTGACGTCCCTCGTACTCTTGATCCAGCTAAGGCCGAGGGTGAGTTCCGTCAGCACGACGGCATGTTGACGGCGATGATGAAGTTACCGATGCAGGGCTTCGCCTAAGCACTACGACAATATGATCGAGGTGTAAAACTATGGAGGGGGGCACCGCACACGGCTAAAGATCAACTTGTGTGTCTATGGGGTGCCCCACTCCCACGTATATAAAGGGGGCAGGGAGGAGGAGGTTGGATGGCCCTAAGGGACACGCCCAAGGGGGGAAATCCAACTCCAAGTAGGAATCGGTCCCCCCCTTTCCTAGTCCAAGTAGGAGATGAAGGAAGGAGAGGGAGAGGGAAAGAGGGGCCGCGCCCCTTACCCTAGTCCTATTCGGACTCCCCTTGGGGGGCACCTCCTAGCTGCTGCCCTCTCTCTCCCCTAAGGCCCACTAAGGCCCATTACTTCCCCGGGGGGTTCCAGTAACCCCCCCCCCCCGGCACTCCGGTTTTATCCGAAACCACGCGAAACACTTCTGGTGTCTGAATGTAACCTTTCGTTATATCAATCTTTATGTCTCGACCATTTCGAGACTCCTCGTCACATCCATGATCTCATCTGGGACTCCGAACAACCTTCGGTACATCAAATCACATAACTCACAATACAAATCGTCATTGAACGTTAAGCGTGCGGACCCTATAGGTTCGAGAACTATGTAGAAATGACCGAGACACATCTCCGGTCAATAACCAATAGCGGAACCTGGATGCTCATATTGGTTCCAACATATTCTATGAAGATCTTTATCGATCAAACCGCATAACAACATACGTTGTTCCCTTTGTCATTGATATGTTACTTGTCCGAGATTCGATCATCGGTATCACCATACCTAGTTCAATCTCGTTACCTGTACTCGTTTCGTAATGCATCATCCCATGGCTAACTCATTAGACACATTGCTTGCAAGGCTCATAGTGATGTGCATTATGATGACCCACAAGTATAGGGGATCTATCGTAGTCCTTTCGATAAGTAAGAGTGTCGAACCCAATGAGGAGTAGAAGGAAATAATAAGCGGTTTCCAGCAAGGTATTCTCTGCAAGTACTGAAATAAGTGGTAACAGATAGTTTTTGTGATAGGATAATTTGTAACGAGCAACAAGTAACAAAACTAAATAAAGTGCAGCAAGGTGTCCCAATCCTTTTTGTAGCAAAGGACAAGCCTGGACAAACTCTTATATAGAGAAAAGCAATCCCGAGGACACATGGGAATATCATCAAGCTAGTTTTCACCACGTTCATATGATTCGTGTTCGGTACTTTGATAATTTGGTATGTGGGTGGACCGGTGCTTGGGTACTTCCCTTAGTTGGACAAGCATCCCACTTATGATTAACCCCCATTGCAAGCATCCGCAACTACAACAGAAGTATTAAGGTAAACCTAACCATAGCATGAAACATATGGATCCAAATCAGCCCCTTACGAAGCAACGCATAAACTAGGGTTTAAGCTTCTGTCACTCTAGCAGCCCATCATCTACTTATTACTTCCCAATGCCTTCCTCTAGGCCCAAATAATGGTGAAGTGTTATGTAGTCGACGTTCACATAACACCACTAGAGGAGAGACAACATACATCTCATCAAAATATCGAACGAATACCAAATTCACATGACTACTAATAGCAAGACTTCTCCCATGTCCTCGGGAATAAACGTAACTACTCACAAAGCATAATCATGTTCATAATCAGAGGGGTATTAATATGCATATAGGATCTAAACATATGATCTTCCACCAAAATAAAACAACTAGCATCAACTACAAGGAGTAATTAACACTACTAGCAACCTACTAGCACCAATCCCGGACTTGAAGACAAGAATTGGATACAAGAGATGAACTAGGATTTTGAGAGGAGATGGTGCTGATGAAGATGTTGATGGAGATTGCCCTCTCCCGATGAGAGGAGCGTTAGTGATGACGATGGCGATGATTTCCCCCTCCCGGAGGGAAGTTTCCCCGGCAGAACAACTCTGCTGAAGCCCTAGATTGGTTCCGCCAAGGTTACGCCTCGTGGCGGCGGAGTTTCGTCTGAGGAGATGGCTTCTTATTTTTTTTCTCATTGAAAGACTTCATATAGCATAAGATGGACATCGGAGGGCCACCAGGGGGCCCACGAGGTAGGGGGCGCACCCAGGGGGTAGGGCGCGCCCCCCACCCTCGTGGGCAGGGTGTGGCCCCCCTGGTGAACTTCTTGTGCTCGGTATTTTTTATATATTCTGAAAACGTCTTCCGTGAAGTTTCAGGACTTTTGGAGCTGTGCAGAATAGGTCTGTAATATTTGCTCCTTTTCCAGCCCAGAATCCCAGCTGCCGGCATTCTCCCTCTTTATGTAAACCTTGTAAAATAAGAGAGAATAGGCATAAGTATTGTGACATAATGTGTAATAACATCCCATAATGCAATAAATATCGATATAAAAGCATGATGCAAAATGGACGTATCAACTCCCCCAAGCTTAGACCTCGCTTGTCCTCATGTTTAGAGATAGAGGTGTCGATAAAAGTAAAATACGGACATGAGGGCATCATGATCATTCTTAGAACAGCAACTTACATAATTCTTGTCATATGATTTCTTATGCTAGAGTAATAATTCAATCACAATTTCAGGTATGAATCGTAAACTTCATTGAAAACTAACAAACTATAATCTCAGTCATTGGAGCAATTGCAATTTATCATAACATAGGAAAGACTCAATGTATAAGAGCTTTTCAGTAAGTCCACATACTCAACTATCATATAGTCTTTCAGAATTGCTGACACTCACGCAATACTTATGGGTATGGAGTTTTAATCAGGCACAGAGAAAGATAGGGCCTTATAGTTTTGCCTCCCAATGTTTTACCTCAAGGGTAATGTCAACAATAATAGTTCATGAAAACTCACATCCAATTAGCCATATATACCAGGATCTTTCCAACATACTGTTCTTGACAAAGGATAAAATGTAAAAAGGAAGGGTGAAGATCACCATGACTCTTATGCAAGGTAGGAGATAAAAGTAAAAGATAGGCCCTTCACAGAGGGAAGCAGAGGTTGTCATGCGCTTTTATGGTTGGATGCACAAAATCTTAGTGCGAAAGAACGTCACTTTATATTGCCACTTGTGATATGGACCTTTATTATGCAGTCTGTCGCTTTTATTTCTTCCATATCACACGATCGTATAAAGCTTATTTTCTCCCACACTAATAAGTCATAGATATTTAGAGAGCAATTTTTATTTCTTGCACCGATGACAACTTACTTGGAGGATCTTACTCAATCCATAGGTAGGTATGGTGGACTCTCATGGCAAAACTGGTTTAAGGGTATTTGGAAGCACAAGTAGTATCTCTACTTGGTGTGATGAATTTGGCTAGCATGAGGGGGAAAGGCAAGCTCAACCATGTTGGATGATCCATGACAATATAATTTATCTCAGATGTAAGAAAACATAACCCATTACGTTGTATTCCTTGTCCAACGTCAACTCTTTAGCATGTCATATTTTAATGAGTGCTCACAATCATAAAAGATGTCCAAGATAGTATATTTATATGTGAAGACCTCTCTTTCTTTATTACTTCCTATTAATTGCAACGATGACCAAAAATATGTTTGTCAACTCTCAACAACTTTTATTCATCATACTTTTTCTATGTGAGCTCATTACTCTCCATAAGATTCACATGATCTCTTTATTTCTTTTTATTTCTTTCTCTTTTCTTTTATTCCCTTAGGATCATGGAAAAATAATCAAGCCCTTGACTCAACACTAATCTTTATTATATAGCTCACGGACTTCATTACATAGAAGGATCATAAAGCAAAACTCAAAACTAGATCATGCCATAAACTTTATTCTACTTGATCAAGATATTACCAAAAGGATCGAGCTAAGAAAAACGGTAAAGATAAAAGTGATGGTGATAAGATACCGGGGCACTCCCCCAAGCTTGGCAGTTGCCAAGGGGAGTGCCCATACCCATGTGATTATGTCTCCTTTGTTGGTGAAGAAGGTGGAGTTGTTGATGATGGATAGTCACACATCGAGCGTAGGATGTCTTCTAACTTTCGGATAATGCCTTTGAGTGCGATGATATGCTCCTTCAACAAAATATTTTCATGTGTCAGATACTTATTTTGTATACGAGCTAACTCGATCATCTTGAAAGCTTCGATCTTAGTTGGGGTAAGAAGATTGTGATCAAGTTGAAGGATGTCTTCTGTTGCCGGAGCTTGGTCCTCCGTGGCCTTCTTGATCCCTTCATCCTTGTTGATCTCCATGGGTTCTTCTCTCTTTAGCTCTATCTTCATTAGCCAAGCATCGCTGCCCTCATTGTTAGAGGAGGAGGGAGACGACATGATGCTTAGCTTCGACAACCCTGGCAGAAAACAGCTCGAAACAAGAACAAGAGATTTTTGCGTGATACGGTAGTCAAAACCTTCGGGAGGTTATATAATGAATTTTTACCAACCAAACTACGTGTCATGTACGAAAACGGAGTCCGGAGAGCGCACGAGGTGCCCACGAGGTAGGGGGGCGCGCCTAGGGGGTAGGGCGCGCCCTCCACCCTCGTGGAGCCCTCGTGTCCTTCCCGGACCGCTTCTTATTTTTCTATTTTTCTAAATGTTCCAAAATGGAGAAATATTGCCTTAAAAACTGTTTTGGAGTCGGTTTACTTACCGTACCACATACCTATTCCTTTTGGGAGTCTGAAACATTCCGGAAAGTGTCCCTTATGTATTCCTCCGGGGTTACGGTTTCAATAACATTGGTTTCAACATTTATGGGATTACCACAGATATAATGTTTGATTCTTTGACCGTTCACCACCTTCGGATTTGTGCGTTCGAAGTTGTTGATTTTTATGGCACCGGAACGATAGACCTCCTCGATAACGTAAGGACCCTCCCATTTAGAGAGAAGTTTTCCTGCAAAAAATCTTAAATGAGAGTTGTATAGTAATACATAATCACGTACATTAAACTCGCGCTTTTGTATCCTTTTATCATGCCATCTTTTAACTTTTTCTTTAAACAACTTGGCATTTTCGTAGGCTTGGGTTCTCCATTCATCGAGTGAGCTAATATCAAATAACCTCTTCTCACCGGCAAGTTTAAAATCATAATTGAGCTCTTTAATAGCCCAATATGCCCTGTGTTCTAGTTCGAGAGGTAAGTGACATGCTTTTCCATAAACCATTTTATACGGAGACATACCCATAGGATTTTTATATGTAGTTCTATAGGCCCATAATGCATCATCAAGTTTCTTGGACCAATTCTTTCTAGATCTATTAACAGTCTTTTGCAAATTTAATTTGAGCTCTCTATTACTCAATTCTACTTGACCACTAGACTGGGGGTGATAAGGGGATGCAATTCTATGATTAACATCATACTTAGCAAGCATTTTACGGAAAGCACCATGAATAAAATGTGAACCACCATTAGTCATTAAATATCTAGGGACTCCAAATCTTGGAAAAATAACTTCTTTAAGCATTTTAATAGAAGTGTTATGATCAGCACTACTAGTTGGAATAGCTTATACCCACTTAGTAACGTAGTCAACAGCAACTAAAATATGTGTATATCCATTAGAGGAAGGAAAAGGTCCCATATAGTCAAAGCCCCAAACATCAAATGGTTCAATAATGAGTGAATAGTTCATAGGCATTTCTTGACGTCTACTAATATTACCAATTCTTTGACATTCATCACAAGATAAGACAAACTTACGGGCATCCTTGAAGAGAGTAGGCCAATAAAAACCAGATTGCAATACCTTATGTGCAGTTCTATCTCCAGCATGGTGTCCTCCATAAGCTTCAGAGTGACACTTGCGTAGGGTCTGTTCCTGTTCATGCTCAGATACACAACGTCTAATAACACCATCTACTCCTTCTTTATAAAGATGTGGGTCATCCCAAAAGTAATGCCTCAAATCATAGAAGAACTTTTTTCTTTTGCTGGTATGTGAAACTAGGTGGTATGAACTTAGCAAAAATGTAATTAGCATAATCAGCATACCATGGAGAAGTATGAGAAGCATTTATGACATTTAGTTGCTCATCAGGAAAGCTATCATCAATAGGAAGTGGGTCATCAAGCACATTTTCTAACCTAGACAAGTTGTCTGCAACGGGGTTCTCAGCTCCCTTTCTATCAACAACATGTAAGTCAAATTCTTGTAGCAAGAGAACCCATCTAATAAGTCTGGGTTTAGCATCTTTCTTTTCCATAAGATATTTAATAGCAGCATGATCGGTGTGAATAGTTACTTTAGAATCAACAATATAAGGTCTGAACTTATCACAAGCAAATACAACTGCTTAGAATTCTTTTTCAGTAGCAGCATAATTTCTTTGAGCATTGTCTAGGGTTTTACTAGCATATTGAATAACGTTTAATTTCTTATAAACTCTTTTCCCTAGAACAACACCTATAGCATAATCACTAGCATCACACATAATTTCAAAGGGTAAATTCCAGTCAGGTGGCTGAACAATAGGTGCAGAGATCAATGCTTTCTTAAGTATTTCAAATGCTTCTACACAATCATCATCAAAGACAAATGGTATATATTTTTGTAATAAATTAGTCAGAGGCCGAGAAATTTTTGAGAAGTCCTTAATGAACCTCCTATAAAATCCGGCATGACCAAGGAAACTTCTTATACCTTTGATGTCCTTGGGGCATGTCATCTTTTCAATAGCATCAATCTTGGCTTTATCAACTTCAATACCTCTTTCAAAAACTTTATGCCCCAAGACAATACCTTCATTAACCATAAAGTGGCACTTTTCCCAATTCAAGGCAAGATTAGTTTCTTCACATCTCTACAAAACTCGATCAAGTTTGCTCAAGCAATCATCAAAAGAAGATCCATAGACGGAGAAATCATCCATGAAAACCTCACAAATCTTTTCACAAAAGTCAGAGAATATAGCCATCATGCATCTTTGAAAGGTAGCAGGTGCATTACATAAACCAAAAGGCATACATCTATAAGCAAAAGTACCAAAAGGGCAAGTAAAAGTAGTCTTTGATTGATCTTTGGCTGACACAGGTATTTGAGAGAAACCAGAATAACCATCTAGAAAGCAAAAATGTGTGTGTTTGGATAATCTTTCTAGAATTTGATCGATAAAAGGTAAGGGGTAATGATCCTTTTTAGTGGCCTTATTTAATTTGCGGAAATCAGTTACCATCCTATAACCTGTAATAATTCTTTGAGGAATCAATTAATCTTTATCATTAGGAACGGCAGTAATACCTCCCTTCTTAGGGACACAATGGACATGACTTACCCACTGACTATCAGCAATGGGATAAATTATACCTGCCTCAAGGAGCTTTAGTATTTCCTTTCTTACCACTTCCTTCATTTTAGGATTCAGCCGTCGTTGATGATCACGAACTGGTTTAGCATCTTCTTCCAAATTTATTTTATGTTGACATAGAGTGGGACTAATGCCCTTAAGATTATCAAGAGTATGACCAATAGCAGCATGGTGCTTCTTTAGAGTTTTCAATAATCTCTCTTCCTCATGCTCTGAAAGGTTAGCACTAGTAATAACAGGATATATCTTTTTCTCATCAAGATAAGCATATTTAAGAGTATCAGGCAACGGTTTAAGCTCAAACACGGGATCACCCTTGGGTGGAGGAGGATCCCCTAGGATTTCAACACGAAAATTATGTTTTAGAATAGGTTCCTATTTAAAGAATACTTCATCTATTTCCCTTCTTTCATTCATAAACATATCATTTTCATGGTCTAGCAAATATTGTTCTAAAGGATCACTAGGAGGTACGTCAATAGAAGCAAGACCAGTAATTTCATCCTTACTAGGTAATTCTTTTTCATGGTGTTGTCTACTAAATTTAGAGAAATTAAATTCATGAGACATATCATCTAAACCGATGGTAACAACATCCTTTTTGCAATCTATCTTAGCATCAACAGTGTTTAAGAAGGGTCTACCAAATATAATGGGACAAAAGATATCTTGTGGGGAACCAAGAACAAGAAAATCATAAGGATATTTAGTTTTCCCACACGAGACTTCAACATCTCTAAAAATTCCCATTGGTGAAATAGTATCTCTATTGGCAAGCTTAATTGTGACATCAATGTCTTCTATCTCAGCAGGTGCAATATCATGCATAGTTTCTTTGTATAAGGCGTAAGGTATTGCACTAGCACTAGCACCCATATCACATAAGCCATGATAACAATGATCTCCTATTTTAACAGAAATAACAGGCATGCCTACCACAGGTCTGTTTTTATCTTTAGCACAAGGTTTAGCAATTCTAGTAGTCTCATCAAGGAAATGAATAACATGCCCATCAATATTATCAGACAAGAGATCTTTAACAATAGCAATATCAGGTTCAACTTTAATTTGCTCAAAAGGTGTATAAGTTTTAATATTGCTTTTACGAACCACAGTTGAAGCTTTAGCATGATCCTTTATCCTAACAGGGAAAGGTGGTTTCTCAACATAAGAAGTAGGAACAATAGGATCATTATAAGTGATAATATTTTCTTCAACTTTAATAGGTGCAGCTACTTTTACTTCTATGGGAGGATGATATTTAAACCACTTCTCCTTGGGGAGATCAACATAAGTAGCAAAATATTCATAGAAAGAAGCTACTATCTCAGAGTCAAGTCCATATTTAGTGCTAAATTTACAGAAAACATCGGTATCCATAAAAGATTTAACACAATCAAACCTAGGTGTCATACCTAACTCCTTACCTTTGTCGAGGTCCCGATCTTCAGAGTTGCGTTTAATTCTTTCCAATAAATCCCATTTGAATTCAATAGTCTTCATCATAAAATAGCGAGCACAAGAAGTATCAAGCATGGTGCGATTGCTATCAGAAAGCCCAGCATAAATTTTTTGAATAATCATTTCTCTTGAGAGCTTATGATTGGGGCATGAATATAACTTTGATTTAAGCCTCCCCCAAGCTTGAGCGATGCTTTCTCCTTCACAAGGCCAAAAATTATATATATAATTGCGATCATGATGAACAAGATGCATAGGATAAAACTTCTGATGAAATTCCAATTTCAATCGTTTGTAATTCCATGACCCCGTATCATCACATAGCCTATACCATGTCGATGCATCTCCCTTCAAAGATAAAGGGAAGACCTTCTTCTTAACAACATCTCCGGGTACACCTGCAAGCTTAAATAATCCACAAACTTCATCCACATATATTAAGTGCTCATCAGGATGCTTTGTTCCATCTCCTACAAAAGGATTAGCTAGCAGTTTTTCTATCATACCCGAAGGAATTTCGAAGCAGACATTTTCATTTTAAGTAGGTTCAGTAGGTTGAGGAGCAACTCTTTGCTCTACTGGTCGGGGTGAAGATACCCCGAACAAGCCCCTCAGAGGATTACTTTCCATAGTAACAAGTGACAGTAAATTTTGGCACACTATATAAATTTTTTTTACCAAATTTCACCTACCAAAGGTGCTTCACTCCCCGGCAACGGCGCCAGAAAAGAGTCTTGATGACCCACAAGTATAGGGGATCTATCATAGTCCTTTCGATAAGTAAGAGTGTCGAACCCAACGAGGAGCAGAAGGAAATAATAAGCGGTTTCTAGCAAGGTATTCTCTGCAAGTACTGAAATAAGTGGTAACAGATAGTTTTGTGATAGGATAATTTGTAATGAGAAATAAGTAACAAAAGTAAATAAAGTGCAGCAAGGTGGCCCAATCCTTTTTGTAGCAAAGGACAAGCCTGGACAAACTCTTATATAGATAAAAGCGCTCCCGAGGACACATGGGAATATCGTCAAGCTAGTTTTCATCACGTTCATATGATTCGCGTTCGGTACTTTGATAATTTGGTATGTGGGTGGACCGGTGCTTGGGTACTGTCCTTACTCGGACAAGCATCCCACTTATGATTAACCTCTATTGCAAGCATCCGCAACTACAACAAAAGTATTAAGGTAAACCTAACCATAGCATGAAACATATGGATCCAAATCAGCCCCTTACGAAGCAACACATAAACTAGGGTTTAAGCTTCTGTCACTCTAGCAGCCCATCATCTACTTATTACTTCCCAATGCCTTCCTCTAGGCCCAAATAATGGTGAAGTGTTATGTAGTCGACGTTCACATAACAACACTAGAGGAGAGACAACATACATCTCATCAAAATATCGAACGAATACCAAATTCACATGACTACTAATAGCAAGACTTCTCCCATGTCCTCAGGAACAAAAGTAACTACTCACAAAGCATAATCATGTTCATAATCAGAGGGGTATTAATATGCATATTGGATCTAAACATATGATCTTCCACCAAATAAACCAACTAGCATCAACTACAAGGAATAATTAACACTACTGGCAACCTACTAGCACCAATCCCGGACTTGAAGACAAGAATTGGATACAAGAGATGAACTAGGGTTTTGAGAGGAGATGGTGCTGATGAAGATGTTGATGGAGATTGCCCTCTCCCGATGAGAGGAGCGTTGGTGATGACGATGGCGATGATTTCCCCTCCCGGAGGGGAGTTTCCCCGGCAGAACAGCTCTGCCGGAGCCCTAGATTGGTTCCGCCAAGGTTCCGCCTCGTGGAGGCGGAGTTTTGTCCGAGGAGATGGCTTCTTATTTTTTTTCTCATCGAAACACTTCATATAGCAAAAGATGGACATCAGAGGGCCACCAGGGGGCCCACGAGGTAGGGGGCGCGCCCAGGGGGTAGGGCGTGCCCCCACCCTCGCGGGCAGGGTGTGGCCCCCTGGTGAACTTCTTGTGCTCGGTATTTTTTATATATTCTGAAAACAACTTCCGTGAAGTTTTAGGACTTTTGGAGCTGTGCAAAATAGGTCTCTAATATTTGCTCCTTTTCCAGCCCAGAATCCCGGCTGCCGGCATTCTCCCTCTTTATGTAAACCTTGTAAAATAAGAGAGAATAGGCATAAGTATTGTGACATAATGTGTAATAACAGCCCATAATGCAATGAATATCGATATAAAAGCATGATGCAAAATGGACGTATCACATTACCGAGAGGGCCCAGAGATACCTCTCCAAAACATGGAGTGACAAATCATAATCTCGATCTATGCCAACTCAACAAACACCATCGGAGACACCTGTAGAGCACCTTTATAATCACCCAGTTACGTTGTGACGTTTGATAGCACACTAAGTGTTCCTCGGTATTCGGGAGTTGCATAATCTCATAGTCATAGGAACATGTATAAGTCATGAAGAAAGAAATAGCAATAAACTAAACGATCATAGTGCTAAGCTAATGTATGGGTCTTGTCCATTACATCATTCTCTAATGATGTGATCGAGTTCATCAAATGACAACACATGTCCATGGCTAGGAGACTTAACCATCTTTGATTAACGAGCTAGTCAAGTAGAGGCATATAAGGGAAACTATGTGTAACGCCCCGAGACTGATGTGTCAGGTGTCGTCCAGTTATTCGTTGTTGTTGTGTTGTCATTGCTTGCGTGTCATGCATTGCATATCATGTCATCATGTGCATTTATTTTGCATACATGTTCGTCTCATGCATCCGAGCATTTTTCCCGTTGTCTGTTTTGCATTCCGGCGCTTCGTTCTCCTCTGGTGGTCATTTCTACCTTCTTCTCGTGTTTGGGGATTAAACATTTCCGGATTGGACCGAGACTTGTCATGCGGCCTTGGTTTACTACCGGTAGACCGTCTGTCAAGTTTCGTACCATTTGGACTTCGTTTGATGCTCAAACGGTTAACCGAGGGACCAAGAAGGCCTCGTGTGTGTTGCAGACCAACACCCTTCCAAAGTGGCCCAAAACCCACCTAAACCCCCTCCATCATCTCGGTCGTTCGATCACGATCGCGTGGCCGAAAACCGCACCTCATTTGGACTCTCCTAGCTCCCTCTATCTATAAATAGGTGCACTCCTCTGAATTTTCGGGTCCAAACCCTAGCCTCTTCTTCCCCGCGCCACCGGACAAAAACCTCGTCGCCCGGACATGTCCGCCCCGCCGCCTCAGCCACTCCCGCGCCGCCACATCACCGCCGCCGACCCGCGCACCGCCGAGGCCCGACGGGCCCAGATCCGGCCCTCCCGGCCCGGCTCCTCGCGCCGCCCGACCGCGCCCGGCTCTCCTCCGCCCAGCTCGCCGCGTCGCCCGCCGCCGACGTGCTCCGACGCCCATCGCCGCTGCCTCCACCCACCATTTTTCCCGCGCCATAGAGCTTCGCCGGTGCCGCCCGTCCCCGCCGCCCGCATCGCCCGGATCCGGCTCCGGCCGACCGGATCTGGCCGTTCCCATCGCCCCCGGTGCCGTTCCCGTCGCCGGCGGCCCTCTCCAGGGCAGCGCCGCCGCTGCCTCGCTTCCTGCTCGAGCTCCCGCTCGGGGAGACGATAAACGTGGGCACACACCCCGCTGCAGGCCCAGCAACGCTAGGGCCGGCCCACCTTCGCCGCCCCTCGGTCCTCTTCGATCCGGCCCAAGGGCCCAGGGTGAGCAAGTCAGCTATCCCTCGCCTGTGCATCCTATAGTTATCTAGTGCTCATGTTTTTTTCCGAAAAACTGCTAAGTCCCCGAGATTTCCACGTTTCATATGCACATGTTCATCGTGTCGTAACTCTGCATCCGTAGCTCTGATTTGTGCATATAGCATATCAAAATGTTCGTCTCAGAGAGCACATCATTTCATCTCATTGCATCATTTTCATTTGAGTTCATCTTGATGCCCGAAATGCTGTTAGAAGAGTGCTACTTGAGATAATTGTCAGATCTGCTGCTCCATTTAGATATTTGTCATTTTTGCCATGATTGTTGTGTGCATGTTATGCCCCTGAGCTCTACATATGTTTTGTTAAGGGTTTTGCCATCTTTCCAGAGGTGCAACCCATGTATTTTTGTGATGTGTGTGGTGACTAGCACAAGCTTGCAAAGTGGTGCACTTGTTAATGCTGATTTCAGGGACTTAGCTTTTCCACTAAGTCCTTGATCTGTTTATCCCAAATTGCCATATGTTCATGTTGTTTCCTAGTGATCCTGCCTCTTGTGAGGATGATCAGTAAGGATGTTTTGTTAATCTTGTAGTGATCTATCCATCCATGTCTTTGTTTGCATTTATGGAGCACCCTAACTTGAGTCAATCGAGCTCTACTTTTGCTACTTCGTGAATCTGGGCAGATTGTCTACTCGTTAGCGATTTTGCCGATGATGTTGTAGTTGATCCATGCATGCTATGTTATTGTTCTTGCCATGTCTAGCTTGTATTTTGTGTATTCTTGATGGATGTATGCTTAGTTTGTCATGACATGCTCTGTAGTGAGTACATCGAGCTCGTAAACATGCCTACTTGATATCTGTTTTGCATGCTCCAGTTTTTCTCTAAGTCTGAGAACTGATTATGTTTTTGCCTTGTTCGCATGCTTGCAATTGTATTTTTTGATCCCTTTTGGCTCAAGGTCACTAAGGGACTTTTGTTAATCTCTTTGAGTAGCTCCATGCCATGCTTTACTTTGCCATGTTCAGGTCCTGTAGCATATAGTTTTCATGCTCCGAAGAGTGCTATCTGATCTGAAATTCCAGACTTGTGTAAATTTCACTTAGTCTGAGATCTGTTTACCATTTGCATTTTTGCCATGCTTGTTTGAACCTGTTAATGGATGAATTGGCCATAGCTCAGTGCTAGACTTTTGTTAAGAATCATGAATGCATCCCTGCCATGTATTTTTATGCCATGTTTGAGTGTTGTAGCATGTTCATCTTGTTGCATTTAGATGACTACTTGCTGTAAATCGCAGATTGTGGTCATATTTGAATTGCTTGCCATTTCCAAACCGTAACTCCGATTCCGGTGATCTTTATATCGTTTTCAAGCGATTTCATCTCATCTTTCCAGTGGAACACTTGGTTTTCCAAGTTGAGGCCAGGTTCATGCATTCCTTGTCAAATCATGCATATGCATCGCATACCGCATCTCGCATATCATACCATGTTCATGTGTGGTTGGTTTACTATGTTGTTTGCTTTCTTTCCGGTGTACTTCGTCTCGGTAATCCGGTAACGTCGTGTTGTGAGGACCCGTTCATCTACGTTCCGTTTGTCTTCTTCATGGACTCGTTCTTCTTCCTTGCGGGATTTTGGGCAAGATGATCATACCCACGAAATCACTTCTATCTTTGCTTGCTTAGCTGCTCGCTCTTTTGCTATGCCTATGCTGCGATACCTACCACTTGCTTATCATGCCTCCCATGTTGTTGAACCAAGCCTCTAACCCACCTTGTCCTAGCAAACCGTTGATTGGCTATGTTACCGCTTTGCTCAGCCCCTCTTATAGCGTTGTTAGTTGCAGGTGAAGATTGAAGTTTGTTCCTTGTTGGAACATGGAGATGTTGTTCCTTATTGGAACATGTTTACTTGTTGGGATATCACAATATATCTTATTTTAATTAATGCATCTATATACTTGGTAAAGGGTGGAAGGCTCGGCCTTATGCCTGGTGTTTTGTTCCACTCTTGCCGCCCTAGTTTCCGTCATATCGGTGTTATGTTCCCGGATTTTGCGTTCCTTACACGGTTGGGTAATAATGGGAACCCCTTGACAGTTCGCCTTGAGTAAAACTCTTCCAGCAATGCCCAACATTGATTTTACCATTCGCCACCCAGCCTTTTCTTTTCCCTTGGGGGTCGCGCGCCCAAGGGTCATCATTATTTTAAACCCCCGGGCCAGTGCTCCTCTGAGTGTTGGTCCAACTTGTTAGCTGCCGGTGGCCACCAGGGGCAACTCTGGGCTGGCCTACCAGAAGTTTAGACAATCCGGTGTGCCCTGAGAAAGAGATATGTGCAGCTCCTATCGGGATTTGTCGGCACATTCGGGCGGTGTTGCTGGATTTGTTTTAACTTGTCGAAGTGTCTTGTTGTACCGGGATACCGAGTCTGATCGGAATGTCTCAGGAGGAGGTCTATTCCTTCGTTGACCGTGAGAGCTTGTCATGGGCTAAGTTGGGACACCCCTGCAGGGATTTGAACTTTCGAAAGCCGTGCCCGCGGTTATGGGAAGATGGGAATTTGTTAATGTCCGGTTGTAGAAAACCTGAACTTGACCTTAATTAAAATGAATCAACCGCGTGTGTAACCGTGATGGTCTCTTTCCAGCGGAGTCCGGGAAGTGAACACGGTGTTGGAGTTATGCTTGACGTAGGTTGTTTTAGGATCACTTCTTGATCATACTTTTATCGACCGTGCTTTTCCTTCTCTTCTCACTCTCATTTGCGTATGTTAGCCACCATATATGCTAGTCACTTGCTGCAGCTCCACCTCATACCTTTTACCTTACCCATAAGCTTAAATAGTCTTGATCGCGAGGGTGCGAGATTGCTGAGTCCCCATGACTCACAGATACTTCCAAAACCAGCTTGCAGGTGCCGATGAGTCCGTGAAGATGACGCAACCAAGCTCAAGGAGGAGCTCTATGAAGATCTTGTCCTTTATGTTGTTTTGTTCTAGTTGATCAGTAGTGGAGCCCAGTTGGGGTCGATCGGGGACCTTTGTCGCATTTGGGGTTCTTCTTTTATTTTGGTTCCGTAGTCGGACCTTGATTGTATCTGGATGATGTAATGCTTTATTCATGTAATTGTGTGAAGTGGCGATTGTAAGCCAACTATGTAACTTCTTCCCCTATTTTATTACATGGGTTGTGTGAATATTACCTCACTTGCGACATTGCTTTCAATGCGGTTATGCCTCTAAGTCGTGCTTCTACACGTGGGAGATATAGCCGTATTGAGGGCGTTACACTATGTTTGTCTATGTATTCACACATGTACTAAGTTTCTCGTTAATACAATTCTAGCATGAATAATAGACATTTATCATGATATAAGGAAATATAAATAACAACTTTATTATTGCTTCTAGGCATCACATACCTAGTTCAATCTTGTTACCAGCAAGTCTCTTTACTCGTTCCGTAATGCATCATCTCGTGGCTAACTCATTAGACACATTGCTTGCAAGGCTCATAGTGATGTGCATTACAGAGAGGGCCCAGAGATACCTCTCATAAACACGGAGTGAAAAATCCTAATCTCGATCTATGCCAACTCAACAAACACCATCGGAGACACCTGTAGAGCATCTTTATAATCACCCAGTTACGTTGTGACGTTTGATAGCACACCAAGTGTTCATCCGGTATTCGGGAGTTTCATAATCTCATAGTCATAGGAACATGTATAAGTCATGAAGAAAGCAATAGCAATAAACTAAATGATCATAGTGCTAAGCTAACGAATGCGTCTTGTCCATCACATCATTCTCTAATGATGTGATCCCGTTCATCAAATGACAACACGTGTCCATGGCTAGGAAACTTAACCATATTTGATTAACGAGCTAGTCAAGTAGAGGCATACTAGGGACACTATGTTTGTCTATGTATTCACACATGTACTAAGTTTCCGGTTAATACAATTCTAGCATGAACAATAAACATTTATCATGATATAAGGAAATATAAATAACAACTTTATTATTGCCTCTAGGGCATATTTCCTTCAAAAACACCGTGTCCCTAGTAAGCCTCTACTAAACTAGCTCGTTGATCAAAGATTGTTTAGTTTCCTAACCATAGACATGTGTTGTCATTTGATTAACGGGATCACATCATTAGGAGAATGATGTGATGGACAAGACCCATCCGTTAGCTTAGCATAATGATCGTTAAGTTTTTTTTGCTATTGCTTTCTTCATGACTTATACATATTCCTTTGCCTATGAGATTATGCAACTGCCAGATACCGGAGGAATAACTTGTGTGCTAGCAAATGTCACAACGTAACTGGGTGATTATAAAGATTCTCTACAGGTATCTCCGAAGGTGTTTGTTGGGTTGGCATAGATCGAGATTAGGATTTTTCACTCCGAGTATCGAAGAGGTATCTGTGGGCCCTCTTGGTAATGCACATTATAATAAGCCTTGCAAGAAATGTGACTAATGAGTTAGTTGCGGGATGATGCATTACAGAACGAGTAAAGAGACTTGCCAGTAACAAGATTGAACTAGGTATAGAGATACCGACGATCGAATCTCGAGCAAGTAACATACCGATGACAAAGGTGTAACGCCCTCGATGCGGCTATAGCTCCCACGTGTCGAGGCACGACTTAGAGACATAACCGCATTGAAAGCAATGCCGCAAGTTAGGCAATCATCACAACGTCCCATGTAATATAGATAATAAAAGGGGAGATACATAGTTGGCTTACACTCGCCACGTCAATAAAAGTACATTAATAGCGTTACAACATTCAAACACTCATGGCCCGACTACGGCGCCAAAATGAAAGATAAACCCAACATGCGACACGGTCCCGATCATCCAACTAGGCACCACTACTGATCATCAGGAAAATACACGTAGTATCGGCGTGAGTCCTCGTCGAACTCCCACTTGAGCTCAAGCGCGTCATCATGCAAGAGAAAGTTTGAGGATGTAAAGCTGTGCTGAAGCGGATGTTGGTGCCCATGGCCTTCTAAAAAGAATCCCAAAACTTGGAGGTAAAGATGCTGCCACGGTCTGAAGAGATCACTTGTGGAATACCGTGCAGCGAGACAATTCGAGAGGTATAGAGTTCCGCCAATTGAGCTGCAGTGATTGACTATTTGATAGGCAGAAAGTGAGCCACTTTAGTGAGTTTGTCGATGACAACGAATATAGCATCATTGCCACGTTTGGACTTTGGAAACCCAGTCACGAAGTCCATTTCAATGTGGTCAAACTTCCATTCTGGAATGGCAAGAGGTTGGAGGAGACCAGCTGGCCTTTGGTGTTCTGCCTTCACTCTTCTGCAGACATCACACTCATTCACGAATTGAGCAATCTCGCGCTTCATTCGAGTCCACCAATAGGCCTGCTTGAGGTCCTGATACATCTTCGTGCTCCCAGGATGGATGGAGAGGAGAGAATTGTGAGCCTTGTTCATGATCACTTTATGGAGGTCACCTTTGGGCACAACAATACGATCCTCGAAGAAGAGAGTATCCTTGTCATCAAAGCGGTAGCACTTGTACTTGGGTTGACTCTTGGCAATCCCAATCTTCACCTTTTTCACCATAGCATCAAGAAGCTGGGCTTGGCTAATCTGGTCTTCCAAGGTAGGAGAGACTTGAAGGTTGGCGAGGAAACCTTGAGGAACAACTTGCAGATTAAGTTTACGGAAAGCCTCACAAAGCTCGGGTTGATAAGGCTTGAGAATCAGACTGTTGCAGTAAGCCTTCCTGCTCAATGTGTCAGCTATCACATTAGCCTTGCCTGGAGTATACTCGATACTCGGATTATACTCTTGAATCATTTCGACCCATCGAGTCTGCCTGAGGTTGAGATTAGGCTGAGTGAAGATGTACTTGAGACTCTTGTGGTCAGTGAAGATGTCCACTTTTCTTCCCAATAAGAGATGTCTCCAAGTCAAAAGAGCATGCACAACTGCCGCCAACTCGAGATCATGAGTGGGGTAGTTCTTCTCATTGGGCTTCAACTGGCGAGAGGTATAAGCCACAACTTTCTTCTCTTGCATCAACACTGCGCCAAGACCTTGGAGAGAGGCATCGCAAAAGACCTCGTACGGTTTGGATTCATCAGGCGGAGTCAGAACTGGAGCGGTGACCAATTTCTCTTTCAAAGTGTTGAAAGCAATGTCACACTCCGGAGACCAAACGTACTTGACATGCTTCTGGAAAAGATTTGAGAGAGGCTTCGCGATCTTAGAAAAGTTTTCAACGAATCTTCGACAATAGCTTGTGAGACCGAGGAAGCTACGGAGTTGCTTCACGTTCTGAGGAGGTTCCCAATTCACAATTGCAGACACCTTCTTAGGATTCACCGCAATGCCCTTGGCAAAGATGATATGACCAAGATAAAGAACCTCATCGAGCCAAAATTCGCACTTGGAGAACTTGGCGTAGAACTTCAGCTTATCGAGTACCAAACGCAAGTGATTGGCATGATCTTCCTTGTTCTTCGAGAAAACCAGAATGTCGTCGAGATAGACCAAAACGAAGTCATTGGTGTAGGCGTTGAAGATGAAGTTCATTATGCGAGAGAAAGTCGGAGGAGCGTTGACGAGGCCAAAAGACATGACAGTGTATTCATATGAACCATAGCTTGTCCTGAAAGCCGTCTTGGGAATATCTTGTTCACGAATTCGAATCTGATGATAACCCATACGGAGATCAAGCTTGGAGAATACTTGGGCGCCTTTGAGTTGTTCGAACAGCTCGTTGATGTTGGGAAGTGGGTATTTGTTCTTGATGGTCTTCTTGTTCAATGGACGGTAATCAACACAAAGTCGGTCCGTTCCATCCTTCTTCTTCACAAAAAGAACACCACAACCCCACGGAGAAGAACTAGGTCGGATGAGACCCATTCTCTCTTGAATATCGAGTTGCTTCTTCAGCTCCTTCAACTCTTCAGGTCCGAGCTTGTAAGGACGCTTGCACACTGGTTCCGTGCCAGGCTCAAGATCGATGACGAATTCAACTGGCCGGTGCGGAGGCATTCCTGGGAGCTCTTTTGAAAAGACGTCCTGATATTCGCAAACGACTGGAATCTGCGAGATAGCATCCAGTTCACCCTTCTCATTGAAAGAAAACAGACGGATGGTATCATCACGAGCGGCAAAGACAATTACATCCTCAGACAAATGAGTCAATTGAATCTGCCTGGCTGCACAATCAAGATGCGCCTTGTGCTTAGAAAGCCAATCCATTCCGAGAATAAGATCAATGTCCGAGTTTCCCAGAACAATAGGAGAAGCTAGAAATTTGTAGTCGCCCAACGTGATAGTAACATCCGGGACGCATGTATTAGCTGTCATCTGCTTGCCCGGTGACACAATTTGCAAGGAACTTTGCAGATACTGATAATCGCACTCATACTTCGATGCAAAAGGTTTGGAAATGAAACAATGCGATGCACCAGTGTCAAAAAGAACTTTTGCAGGAATATCGTTAACAGGAAGGTTACCCATGATGACATCTGACGAGTCCTCTGGCTGAGCTGCGTTCATCAAGTTGACCTTGGCGTGCTTGGGGTTATGCTTGACCACAGCTGTACTTGCCGATCTCACAGGAGGAGGAGGAGGAAGACGCCTCTGGTTGAAACACTTGTTGGCATAGTGACCCTTCTGTTGGCACTTGTTGCACGTGACCTCTGAAAGCGAACGGTGATACGGAGCACTCGATCTTGGAGCTTGAGACGAAGTCTTGTTCTGAAAGCCAGGGTTGGGTGGGTGGGATGATCCACTGCCACCTTTGCTCTTTTGCTGATACGGCTGACGGAACGGAGGAGGAGGAAGCCAATACTTCTGCTGCTTGGCCACTTGAGTAGAGGAAGAAGGAGCAGCATCTCTGACTCGCTTCTTGGAAGCATCACACCTTAGTTGAGCGGCCTCTTGCTTCAATGCCATGTTGTAGAACTCATCGTACCTCAAGGGCTCAAAGAGAACAAGTGATAGCTGAATTTCTTCCCTGAGACCACCCCTGAACTGGTATATCATGCTCTTCTCATCAGGTACGTCCTGCTTAGCAAAGCGGGCGAGCTTCTGAAACAACTTGTTGTAGTCATAGACAGACAAAAGAGCCTTGCTTCAGGTTGCGGAATTCCTCACGCTTGCTTTCAACCACGCTCTGAGGGATATGATGAGCTTTGAAGTCTTGACGGAATTCATCCCAGGTAATAACATGTCCACCTCTGGAATCCTTGTACTGCTGGAACCATTCTGCAGCTTGATCTTTGAGTTGGAAGGATGCGAACTTGACAAAGTCCTCAGGCCTGACGTTACTGCACTCGAAATGCTTGCATAGATCCATGAGCCAATCGTCAGCATCAGTTGCCTCACACAATTGCTGAAAGTCTTTGGCCCGTTAGCAAGGAACTGGTTGAGTGTAGCAAAGTGATTCTGATTGTTGCCTTGGTTGCCTTGGTTCGCTTGATTGCGCTCTTGAAGAATCTGCATGATCAACTGTGTGTTAGCATTGGTTGCGGCCATCACAGCTTGCCATGCCTCCGGAGGAGGTGGAGGTGCTGGCGGATCTTGATTCTGATTCTGATTGGTGCTCTTAGCGGGAGCCATCCTGAAGAGGTTGACCACCGTTAGCACATTGACAGATAAAATGAAGCTGAATCCAACGGAATGAAAATTGCAACATAAAGTCTTCACATCCGAATAGAATGAATGAATGCATTCCTCTTGAAATGGTCACGTATCCATAAATTGAGAAGCCACTTAGAATTTAGGTAGAGAAATAAATCAACAAGGTACGGATCAAGAACGAATACTCAGTAAGAAATCCCAGTCTCAAACCAAATATCCGTGGAAGAAGAACTAGAGCTACAAGAATTCCCACCTATGAAACTCCCGAACCTTTCCGGTTATGCAATCAGGTGTTGGGGATACAGGGGAAGCATAATATCTCACCCAAATCTAGCAAATCCTACATCCAGCTGTATCCATCCTTCAACACATAACCGAGAAAAACTTCGGAAACCATCTACCTCAACCTTCGAAAAACATCCGTTATACGAGTTATGGCGATACTCCCGAACTCCCGCCCTAGTACTAGGTGGCGTCGAGGTTATCTCACCAACGAACTGCATAAAAGAGATTTTCGATGTCGGCATACTAAACTCAGGTATTCCAGAACTGCAACGATAAAATTATGACGACAACACCTCGGAGCTCAACTCCCCGGGACACTGCCACAAAACCCCTGACAGGAGGCACCAAGACAATGTTCTCGTCACAAAACCATTGGAACGATTCCAAGATACCCGCGTGATCCTAAAAAAAATTTAGTGAAATTTGAGAAGAGAAGAGTCAAAACTCTACGTCAGGATGCCTTACCAGAGCGATGAGGAGACTGGGAAGTAAAAATAATTCCTAAACTCTCCGATATATAATTCCTAAATGACTCAAAACATTTCTCTAGACACAACTCGGCTGCTAAAAACGATCAAGCAATGGGGCTCCTAAGGTCGGGGAAGGCTCTGATTACCAACTCGTAACGCCCTCGATGCGGCTATAGCTCCCACGTGTCGAGGCACGACTTAGAGACATAACCGCATTGAAAGCAATGTCGCAAGTTAGGCAATCATCACAACGTCCCATGTAATATAGATAATAAAAGGGGGGATACATAGTTGGCTTACACTCGCCACGTCAATCAAAGTACATTAATAGCGTTACAACATTCAAACACTCATGGCCCGACTACGGCGCCAAAATGAAAGATAAACCCAACATGCGACACGGTCCCGATCACCCAACTGGGCACCACTACTGATCATCAGGAAAAGACACGTAGTATCGGCGTGAGTCCTCGTCGAACTCCCACTTGAGCTCAAGCGCGTCATCTGGAACGGAATCATCAGGCCCTGCATCTGGTTTGGAAGTAATCTGTGAGCCACAGGGACTCAGCAATCTCGCACCCTCGCACCCTCGCGATCAAGACTATTTAAGCTTATAGGTAAGGCAAGGAAAATATGTGGAGCTACAGCAAGCGACTAGCATATATGGTGGCTATCCTGTTCGCAAAAGAGAGCGAGAAGAGGAGGCAAAGCGCGAGCGAGAAACTAGAGAGCAACCTACGCAAGCATTACTACAACACCGTGTTCACTTCCCGAACCCCGCCGAGAAGAGACCATCACGGTAACTCACACTCTTGATTCATTTTAATTAAATTAAGGTTCAAGTTATCTACAACCGGACATTAACAAATTCCCATCTGCCCATAACCGCGGGCACGGCTTTCAAAAGTTCAAATCCCTGCAGGGGAGTCCCAACTTAGCCCATGACAAGCTCTCACGGTCAACGAAGGAATAGACCTCCTCCCGAGACGTTCCGATCAGACTCGGTATCTCGGTTCTTCAAGACACTTCGACAGGTTAAAGCAAATCCAGCAACACCGCCCGAATGTGCCGACAAATCCCGATAGGAGCTGCACATATCTCGTTCTTAGGGCACACTCAGATGAGCGCTCCATACAACTAAAACCAAACCTCGAGTTTCCCCGAGGGGGCGCTGCACAGGACTCTAGTTCGGACCAACACTCAGAGGAGCACTGGCCCGGGGGGGTTTAAATAAGATGACCCTCGGGCTCCGGAAACCCAAGGGAAAAAGAGGCTAGGTGGCAAATGGTACAACCAAGGTTGGGCATTGCTGGAAAAAGCTTTAATCAAGGTGAACTATCAAGGGGTTCCCATTATAACCCAACCGCGTAAGGAACGCAAAATCCGGGAACATAACACCGATATGACGGAAAACTAGGGCGGCAAGAGTGGAACAAAACACTAGGCGAGAGGCCGAGCCTTCCACCCTATAACAAGTATATAGATGCATTAAGATAACATGGCAATATAATGATATCCCAACAAGTAAATAAGGTTCTAACAAGGAACGGCCTCCAATCTTCACCTGCAACTAGCAATGCTATAAGAGGGGCTGAGCAAAGCGGTAACATAGCCAATCAACGGTTTGCTAGGACATGGTGGGTTAGAGGTTTGACATGGCAATTTGGGAGGCATGATAATCAAGTGGTAGGCATCGTAGCATAGGCATAGCAAAAGAACAACCATCTAGCAAAGCAAAGATAGTAGTGATTTCGAGGGTATGATCATCTTGCCTGCAAAGTTGTCAGAGTTGACTGGATCCTCGAAAGCAAACTCAACGGGCTCCTCGTTAGCGAACTCCACTCCCGTATCTACCCAAACAAGACAAACAAGCAACAAGGACACAATCAACCACGTGCAAGGCTCAAACAATACGATGCAAAGATGGTATGCTATGCGGGATGCAATATGCGATGCATATGCAAGATTTGACAAGGAATGCATGAACCTGGCCTCAACATGTAAATCCAAGTGTGCCACTGGAAAGGTGAGATGAAATCGCTTGAAAACGATATAAAGAGCGTCGGAATCGGAGTTACGGTTTGGAAATGGCAAGCAATTCAAATATGACCACGTTCTACGATTTACAGCAAGTAGCCATCTAAATGCAACAAGATGAACATGCTACAGCACTCAAATATGGCACAAAAATACATGGCAGGAATCCACTCATGAAGCTTAACAAAAGACTAGCACTGAGCTACGGCCAAATCATCCATTAACAGGTTCAAACAAGCATGACAAAAATGCATTTGACAAACAGATTTCAGACTTAGTGAAATTAACACTTGTCTGAAATTTCAGATCAGATAGCACTCTTTGGAGCATGAAAACTATATGCTACAGGACCTGAACATGGCAAAGTAAAGCATGGCATGGAGATACTCAAAGAGCTTAACAAAAGTCCCTTAGTGACCTTGAGCCAAAAGGGATCAGAAAATACATTTGCAAGCATGTAAACATGGCAAAAACATTATCAGTTCTCAGACTTAGTGAAAACTGGAGCATGCTGAAACAGATATCAAGTAGGCATGTTTACGAGCTCGATGCACTCACTACAGAGCAAGTCATGACAATCTAAGCATACACCCATCAAGAATACACAAAATACAAGCTAGACATGGCAAGAACAATAGCATAGCATGCACGGATCAACTACAACATCATCGGCAAAATAACAAGCTAGACATGGCAAGAACAAACATAGCATGCACGGATCAACTACAACATCCTCGGCAAAATCGCTAACAAGTAGACAATCTGCCCAGATTCACGAAATGACAAAAGTAGAGCTCGATTGACTCAAGCTAGGATGCTCCATAATTGCAAACAAAGACATGGATGGATAGAGCACTACAAGATTAACAAAACATCCTTACTGATCATCCTCAAAAGAGGCACGGATCACTAGGAAACAACATGAACATATGGCATATTGAGATAAACAGCCAAGGACTTAGTGGAAATGCTAAGTCCCTGAAATCAGCATTAACGAATGCACCACTTTGCAAGCTTGTGCTAGTCACCACACACATCACAAAAATACATGGGTTGCACCTCTGGAAAGATGGCAAAACATATAACAAAACATGTAGAGCTCATGGGCATATCATGCACACAATAATCATGGCAAAAATGACAAATATCTAAATGGAGCAGCAGATCTGACAAATCTCAAGTAGCACTCTTCTATATTCGGGCATCAAGATGAACTCAAATGAAAATGATGCAATGAGTGAAATGATGTACTCTCTGAGACGAAACATTTTGATATGCTATATGCCCAAAACGGAGCTACGGATGCGGAGTTACGATGCGATGAACATAGGCAAAAAATTAGGGTTAGGGACGGAAAGTCAACCCGCGGATCTCAGATCCAGATCGGGATCCGGGTGTGATTTACGAGGTCCGCCGGAGCACTGTAGCAGGAGGTCACCGGAGTCGTCGGGGCACTTGCCGGCCGGGAGGATGGGCGGCGAGGAGGCGCGGAGGGGCCGGCGGGGCGGCGGCCATCCGGCGGAGGCGGCGCGGGGCGGCGAGGGGTTGCGGCGGAGCTTGCTCCGCCGGCAATGGCGCGGCGCGGCGGCCTCGGCGCAGGAGCGGCGAGCCTGCGCGGGGCGGCGCACGTCGACGCGCGGGAAAGGAGAGGCAGCGCGGCAAGGACAGATGCCGCGGGCCGCTGCAGCCGGCAGGCCGCGGCGTGGAAGGGGCGCCGCCAGGGCGCACCTGATTGGCAGCAGGCGGTGGCGGAAACTGCCGCGGCGGCCCGACGTGTCCGTGGCGGCGGGCGAGGACTAGGGTTGGGACAGAGACAATTCGGGAGGACCTATTTATAGCATAGAGGGAGCTAGAGTCCAAATGAGGTGCGGTTTTCGGCCACGCGATCGTGATCGAATCGACCGAGATGATGGAGAGGTTTTGGTGGGTTTTGGGCCAAAATTGGAGGGGTGTTGGGCTGCAACACACACGAGGCCTTCTCGGTCCCTCGGTTAACCGTTGGAGCATCAAACGAAGTCCAAATGGTACGAAACTTGACAGGCGGTCTACCGGTAGTAAACCAAGGCCGCTTGGCAAGTCTCGGTCCAATCCGGAAATGTTTAATCCCCCACACATGAAGAAAGGTAGAAATGACCACCGGAGGAGAACGAAGCGCCGGAATGCAAAACGGACAACGGGGAAAATGCTCGAATGCATGAGATGAACACGTATGCAAATGCAATGCACATGATGACATGATATGAGATGCATGACAACGATAACACACACGGAGACAAAAACCCGAACCCGAGAAAATAAAATAACTTAACGCCGGAAACGGCAAGAGTTGGAATACATATTGGGTAAATCACATCCGGGGTGTTACAACAAACGCCGGAAACGGCAAGAGTTGGATTACATATTGGGTAAATCACATCCGGGGTGTTACAAAAGGGAATAACCTATGTTTTCATAACGGTTTGACCGATAAAGATCTTCGTAGAATATGTGGCAGCCAATATGAGAATCCAGGTCCCGTTATTGGTTATTGACCGGAGAAGTGTCTCAGTCATGTCTACATAGTTCTCGAACCTATAGGGTCCGCATGCTTAACGTTCGATGACAATTTGTATTATATGAGTTATGTGATTTGGTGACCGAATGTTGTTCGGGGTCCCGGATGAGATCACGGACATGACAAGGAGTCTTGAAATGGTCGAAAGGTAAAGATTCATATATAGGATGATAGTATTTGGACACCGAAAGTGTTCCGGGGGTACCGGGTACATATCGTGTCACCGGAAGGGGTTCCGAGCTACCCCCGGCAAACTATATGGGCCTATTGAGCCAAGAGGGGAAACACGGCAGCCAACATGGGCTACTGCGCCCCCCCTTGCTGGCCGAATAGGAAGGGGAAATGAAAAGGGGAAGCGAGAAGGAAGGGGAGGCAATTCGCCCCCCTTTCTTCCCTCCTCTCTCCCCTTTCCTTCCCTCTCTGGAAAAGATGGTAAGGGGGGATTGGACAAGGCCCCCAAGTAGGATTCCTCCTACTTGGGGCGCCCCATGTCTGTCCCCCTCCCCCTCCCACCTATATATATGTGGGGAGGGGGCGCCTAGAACACACAACAAACATTGTTAGCCGTGTGCGGTGCCCCCTCCACAGTTTACGCCTCCGGTCATATTCACGTAGTGCTTAGGCGAACCCCTACATGGATCACTTCATTATCATCGTCACCACGCCGTCGTGCTTATGGAACTCTCCCTCGACACTTTGCTGGATCAAGAGTTCGAGGGACGTCATCGAGCTGAACGTGTGCAGAACTTGGAGGTGTCGTACGTTCGGTGCTTGATCGGTCGGATCGAGAAGAAGTTCGACTACATCAACCGCGTTGTCAAATGCTTCCGCTTTCGGTCTACGAGGGTACGTAGACACACTCTCCCCCTCTCGTTGCTATGCATCTCCTAGATAGATCTTGTGTGAGCGTAGGATTTTTTTTTTTTTGAAATTGCATGCTACATTTCCCAACAGTAGAGAGGTCGTGCTTTCGGTTTTCTGTTCGAGGGGTCATTCGTGGGCAGTTCGTGGGATTGTCATCAATGTTCGAGGGACTTCAAGTATGATCTACACGGACTCATCTACTTCCGATGCACTCCTGGAGTCGGTAATGATCATTGATCACGACCCGTTATGCATCATCATATTGTTCCTGGGTGTTCGTAGGATGATTTTTTTTTGTTTTCTACCATGTTTCCCAACACGTGCATGGCCGCCCACATTGCGATGGAGCATCACGCACGCCCGCCGGTGCTGCAGAGCGTCGTCGGCATTGCGATGACGACCATGATCGGCGGCCATGGCGTTGCAACTCCGGCGCCGCAATGGAGCTTCGTCGACGTTGCGACGACGACCGCGATGGGTCGACCATGGCGCTGCTTAGAGAAATCATCCGATTGATTTGTAGCAGCTGCCTTAAAATCAACATACTTAAATTTGTACCAGATCATACAATAATCCTTTTGCCCATCATCCATTGTCTACCAAAAAAGAAAAAAAATAATCTCGCATGGCGACGATGTTGCCAGAATTGCTCCATGTTTTGTTCAGGTAACACTTCCAATGATAGGCCTTAATTTCCACTTATTCCTTGCATTAGGACTTTTTTCCCACTTATTCATGTACTTTGAATTTTAATATTTAGACTGACAATCAGTACCTTAAATAGTATCATCTCTGCCTAATATTTCCTTATTTTGATCTCACCCTGTTCCTCGTGGTCACTATATTTTTGTTTGTTATAGCATTTGGACATATGATATAATGTTCGGTTGCTAACAGAAAGGCACCTCGTTCTTTTCCATAGACAGTAGTATGCACAAAAATTTCTCGCTTCAACCAGCTTGGATTGCCATATTGGTTAGTACAAATGGTATATATTTTTAATAGAACAATCATTTGTGATGGACAATAAGTAAAAAGACTGAAGAGGGTTTGAACCTGCTACTAAAAGGGTGTATAGTGCAAAGCCATCGGAAGCCATGCAAGCATACATCCTGGTAGTTGGCACTCACACTTAGCTTCACCACTCGCAAGTCTCAAGCACATCCATGTTTGACTTATGCCTTCCTATCATATTGGGTGCTCCTCATCTCATCTGCATCCTCCCTTCGCCCAGTACAAAGAAGTGATGGAAGCAGGAAGTGGCGTGGAGGCTCCGAGGCGGTTGGAGATGGCCGGAGAGGAAGTGTCACCCGGAGGCCCGACCTCTCTTCTCTGTTCAGCTCTAGGCGAACCGCCATCCCAACTCCCCTGCCACCGCCACCAGCATGAAGCCCCTGACGTGGTCACTAATAAACAACTCTCGCTTCCTGTCACTATCCTCCCACACTTGCCGCGACGCCATGCAGTGGAATAGCTTCATAGGGTGCCCACGAAAACAATGTCGCGCAGCATCCCCCATCTCATCAGTCCGCCACAGATCCACACACAGGCGGATCTGTCGCTCGCTACCTGGTTTCGTCTTCACTCCCCATCAGTCACCGATGGAATTTTTTGAATTTGTTTCTCATGACTGCTTAGCGCTGCTGGCAGAGGAGAGGACAAGACGACATCCATGGTCGAAGGATAGAGGAAAGATAGAGACATAGGGACGACCGGAGATGTGGACTCGAACATGTAAACGGGCCCGATGTGCTCGCCCAATCAACCACCGCAAACATAGATGGTTTTGTGGAGCAGTGGCTAGTAGCCCAAGAAACGGCTTGCGATCTATGTAATGTGACGGTCAACAACGATGAAGCGTCGTGGAGGCTCGTAGGTCATTTCGTTATATTGTTTCTTAATGGGCGTACAAGGATAAGTTTTTCTTTCGTTGCAAAGCATGATCTATTATCACTATCCGGAATTTTTTTGAGGAAAGGCCATCATGGCTAGATTTATTGAGTAGAAATAACGTTTACATTGTCCACGAGCTCCTTCATCAAATAGTCAGGAGGCTCATCCAACCAACTAAGAGAGTACTTACTATAGAAACTAAACTAGATCATCGATGGCACGCGTTGCTGTGCCCTTCTATTTTTCCGATGGAATGATAGAATTTCTATACATATATTGTCATAAAACATAGTGGCGGAAAAGCATTGAAGTTACATTTGTATAAAGTGCCTATATATTAAACGACTATAAAAGATTCAAGTAGCGCAGTGGTGTGAAAGGACTGAGTTTGTTAAACTTGGGGCTTATTTGAATTTGGCTCAACTTTAGGTCTCTTGTGAGAGGGGATTGGACGGGAGTTTGAGACGTTGCTGGATATTCCTTTTTGTAATTGATCATTATCAAGGCAGCATCATAGATGATTTCCCCTAAAATTGTAAGAAGCTGCATCATTGAAAGCGCAACGCATACACATCATAACAGTGGGCAATGCATTGCCATAACCTTGGATAATTCAGCCCTATAGAGGGGCAGTTTATATAGACTACAATAATAGAGCATTAAAACGTGTTCTTTATGATTTGGTAGTTATACAGAAACACAAAGTAGGCATACTTAGGAGACTGTTAATGTAATACATGAGTATAAGCACTGGCAATTCAGCTTTTCCTGTAGGATGAGGCTAATAGGCAATAGAAAAATCTGTAATTTAGCTACATTGAATTTCTCTCTTGAGATATTTCTCTCTTGAGATCACCAGTTCAGCTTTTCACGACCATGGTGATGTTTCACAATCATTTGTGCCAAACAACATGGAGAGCCAATGCAGGGTTAGTCTGGCTACAACTTACAATCATTTGTGCCAAACAACATGGAGAGCCAATGCAGGGTTAGTCAGGCTACAACTTAATCAGCCTGCAATTGGACAATTTGCCTTCCAAGATGGAACAAGCAGCACAAAATTATAGCAACTAAACTATGTATATACCATATTCAATTAGAAGAATTTCCTCCAGCTAGCAAAATTTCCTTTTTAATATCTACGAACATCGCCGCATATGGAGATTTATCATCTAGGTGTACCACTTCGATACATTATCAGTTGTGCAAATAGTATTTCTCTCCATCAACTTGTATTGTGCTCCTATGTTAGCAATCGAGAAGACAATATCATGGCCGAAGTCCAACTACTAAACATGGCATCTTGTCACTCCCAAGAACAACTATTTTTTCGATATCTAGCCTGGCAGCCTCAAAATTGGCATAAAGAATCACATGGATGAATACCATTTACTAAAGAAATGTAGAATGTAAATCATAATAATTGATAGCCTATGAACCCTTAAAAGAACAAACTTGTTTCTAGCATGGGTATACACATTGAAAAACTTTATATCAGGTAACTCTATATAGCACGGCATCACAATATAAGGATGGTTGAATAAAGAGCCGGATAGAAAATGTCAATATTTTGTCAAAAATACACCCTAAACTGCAGAGTGAACAGAATCGATGAATTGCAGAGTGAAAACAAGTCAAAGGCTTGAAAAGTTGGGTTCTATAATTCTATAGAACGAAGTGGTAGGAAGACATAGTACAGTATGCCAACTAATGGATGACAAAAGACAAATTTAGGCAAGGCAACAATTTCAAAAGACAATATCACATTAAGGATTGTGACCTACAAAACCATCCCCAAACGTACCAATCGATGTCAGTGTGCTCACCATTTGTACAAATAAAGCAAGGTTTGTAGTAAAATTCTGAAGAAAAAAATGCCCAGATTGGTAAAAAAATTGCTCGAACTCCATCCTTTAAAATGGCAAATTTATTTTGATGTTCATCTGCAATAAAAGAATCCGAGCAAGATGCAATTTATCTCTGAAACTAAATAACCGTATGTAGGTACACGTCCAATCACAAAGAACATTAACTTGTGGAATCTACATAATAAACTAAGACCAAATACCTTGTGCAAAAAAGAAAAGACAAAACGTGCAGATGATTTTGCAGATTGCGTGTTCAAGAATGTAGGAAATCTAAGGGGGCTCACTTCCTTCTGAAACAATGAATTCGTCTTCTCTGAGGAGCTGCCGAGAAAGGAATGTATGGTTATACGAGCTGCAATGACGAAGATAAAAGTATTTGCTACATAAGTACTGACGTTGATACCAAGGAAATACTAACCATCAGTATGATTTTGCATCTCAGTTGTGTCTTAATAATTGTCCACATCATTTTTTCCACCATTAACAACTTTTCCAAATGCCGTATGTGGAAGCTGATGGAGCATCACATCCATTTAGAAAAACTGTGCAAAAGAGCATGACAGAGCATTAAGAAACCCTTGCGTATATAGCATCGTGTTTAGTTCATACTTATTCCAAATTAAGTTTTACAATTTAAACCGCAATCTGCCTATGCCCGCGGTTAAAAAATGTACTTATATATAAAAAATTCTTCTAAGACATAGTACTATTGTTTACCACTGAACTACGCAAATAGTGATCTTTTAGGCTTATAGATAGAAGACATACTTCCAATGATGTTTAATAGTAAAGAAATAAGGATTACTTACATTTGGTTATGCACGGCCAACAGGGAGATAACATGCATGCCGCTGCAGCAAATAGAAATCTAACTGCCATCAACACATCTAAAGAAGCCCACTTGAACATGAAAATCTTTTCAAATACCTAGATAATAGATAAATGCATGAACTAAGGTACGATCATGATAATAGTTGGCAACAGGACATGGGTAGATTAAAATCAAAACTCTCTTCTTTTACGACGACATATTGTTCTGCAATTAGCAAACCGCAAGAAGACAATCAATTGCCATCTAATGCTAAAGAACTGTACTGGACCAGGGATGAGTCAGATGAACAAACCTTGCACTCCCAAGATTTGAAATTGCCTGGCTCATCCCCCTGCAGCCCCTCTCCGTTCACCAAGCGACCTGTTGAATTAGGTCTCTGCTATTACAGAAATCCAGTGAAAAAACAAAAGGTGTCAAATAATATACTTGGTGACGTGGTGAGATTGTATTCAGGATGCAAAAGCTACATGATCAGCTAGCAGATTTAATTTACAACACGCAAAGAACCTTTGAGTAATTGAAACAAATTTCAAACTTGTATAACAATCCGACATTAAAGTATTCTTTATTTCTTTACTCAAATCTTGAAGTGTTGGATCATCACAATCAACATATTGGTGAGACACCATCCAAATCATCAAAGGAATCAGGAATATAACAGAGGACAGGAGATGAGAGGTGAGATACCTTACTGCTCGGGGAAGCCGCGGACAGAGGAGAGGAGGAGCAATATCAGCAAGCTTACGCCGGAGAACAGCGCCGTTGGCGAGCTCGGGGGAGGGGGCACCGGCTGCTCCTCCTCGTTCTTGGGGGAGGGGAGGCGAGCGGGAGGAGGGGACGCGCCGAGGTCGGAGGCAGAGGCGAACCAGCAACGGTGAAGGCAAAGAGGAAAGGTCGCCCATCTGCTACGGGCGAGATCCTGTCGATCACCGGATCCTCGCGCACGTCGCCTCGGATCGAGGCCGGATGCCTTGCCT